>NW_028162027.1:0-18765 GCF_964263955.1 Coregonus lavaretus
AGAGGGGTGTGAGGCTGTGGAGGGAGGGGGGAGGGGGGGAGGAGAGGGGTGTGAGGCTGTGGGGGGAGGGGGGTAGGAGAGGGGTGTGAGGCTGTGGAGGGAGGGGGGTAGGAGAGGGGTGTGAGGCTGTGGAGGGAGGGGGGAGGGGGGTAGGAGAGGGGTGTGAGGCTGTGGGGGGAGGGGGGTAGGAGAGGGGTGTGAGGCTGTGGAGGGAGGGGGGAGGGGGGTAGGAGAGGGGTGTGAGGCTGTGGAGGGAGGGGGGAGGGGGGTAGGAGAGGGGTGTGAGGCTGTGGAGGGAGGGGGGAGGGGGGTAGGAGAGGGGTGTGAGGAGAGTGGACACTAATGAGGGTGGTTTGTAACGCTGGGGCAGGGGTTCAGGGGAGAGGACAGAGAGAGGTTGGGACGGAGAGGGGTGTCATCACTGACAAACGAGGGAGGAAGAGGAGAAGAGAAGGAGAGTTGAATAATGAGGCTATAGGCTGGCTAGCAGCTATGACTGGTGAACGTTAACTCTCCTCCCCTTCCTCTCTCTTCCTCTCTCTCGCTCTCTCCCCCTCCCTCCCTCCCTCTCTCTCTCTCTCTCTCTCTCTCTCTCTTCCTCTCTCTCTCCCTCTCTCTCTCTCCCCACCCCCCTCCTTCTCTCTCTTCCATCCATCACATGAAAACCCTGCTCTCCGGTCAGGTAAACAACCTCGCTCCACAGCTGTTAAAAACCTAACCAGTACAATCACCGTGACAATGTCTCCAGCTGTTTTTCAGGTCGTCGTGCCGTTCCGCGTTCTCTCTCCGCCGTCACCTGTCGTTGGTTCCATCTGCACTAGCCTCATAAAACGCACCGACTGTGTCCCAAATGGCATCCTTTTCCCTATATAGTGCGCTACTTTTGACCAATGCCAATATGGTGCTGATCAAAAGTAGTGCACTATATAGGGAATGAGGTGCCATTTATTTGAGACGCAACCACTGTCCGTCATGACTGAGTGACCCCGCTCCAAACTCATTACTGATTGGCTGATCGAGAGAGCGGCTGGGCCTGCTCGTGCCTCGCTCTGGAAACTTTAAATACCAGGAACACCCTCCTTCCTCCTCGTCATCCTTCCAGATCCATTTCATCATCAGCCTTATAACGCTGTCTAGATCACTGTCTGTTTATAAGACCTATCTAATAGGATACTAGATCACTGTCTGTTTCTAAGGTCTATCTGATAGGATACTAGTCTGTGGAGCCCCTGGTGGAGGCAAAGGCAGGGTCTCTGGGGAGCTAGAATGTCTCTCTGTCTCCTAGCTTGTTGGGTTGGATCACCCAGCCAGCACACTGACTGGTGAATCTTCTACATGATACATCACTGACATGAATTCTCTACACTACAATCATAGTGGAAATGTGTGTGTGTGTGTGTGTGTGTGTGTGTGTGTGTGTGTGTGTGTGTGTGAGCCTGCATTCGTGTGTGTACAACTGTCATCCTGACTCTTTCTCTACCCTCCTTATCTCTCTTTCTCATCTCTCCTTCTCTCTCTCCTTTTTTTCCTGCAGAAAACGCAAAGACACCTTTACAAAGGTCGAGGTCCCGGCAGAATATCAATGTGAGCGCAGCGGCGGTGATGGGGGTGGCTGCGAGAGGACAGAGAGGAGTGGCGCCGACAAAGGAGGCTCAATATGACACAGAGGGACATCCGTCTAACGCCAACAC
The DNA here is from genome assembly GCF_964263955.1 of Coregonus lavaretus. Lineage (NCBI taxonomy): Eukaryota > Metazoa > Chordata > Actinopteri > Salmoniformes > Salmonidae > Coregonus > Coregonus lavaretus. Next base: position 1,692 of record NW_028162027.1, read on the forward strand.
TACAGGGTCCACCACGGCCAGGAGCAGGGGCCTGCCACGTAGGGAGCCCGGGAGGATACAGACCCATAACCACCACGGGATGGAGAGAGGGAGGGGGATGGAGAGAGGGAGGGAGGGTGACAGGGGATGGAGAAGGAGAGGGGGAGGGAGAGAGAGGTTGAGGTGGAGAGAGAGTCTCCATCCTATCCCAGCAACACCAATGGAGACTCGGATGTAGAATCCCTACTGGCCAGACTGAGAGCCTTGTGAGAGATGTCTTTTTATACGTAGATAACCCGGTCACACCCAAACACCTCCAGACCCCCCCCCCCTCCCCCAGGACAGGACAGGACAGCACAGGACAGGACAGGACAGGACAGGACAGAACAGCACAGGACAGCCTCACAAGGCGTTATTCAGGTAGACACACAGAGTCCTTCCTAAAAGCTTTGGTTGTCTTTGTAGACCCTCCCCATGAGCTGCAGGAAGCTGAAGCTGAATCCCTTCAATAACTCCTTAAAAGTGTACTACTGCCAAAACACTGTTTGTGCTTATAGACGTATTGTAGAAGTACTGTTTTCTTTGTCTAGTATGCATAGTTATTCCAGTGCACTTGTACACTTTGTAGTATGCAGTGTGCGCTTTGTAGTGTGCAGTGTACCATTTGTAGTATGCATTTGTTATATCCTAATAATTAGCAATGCACACTCCTGCAACAAACCAGATAGTATTAAAACGCTATATCTCTTTTTATATCTGTTTATATCAACTCAGTGTTATCGCATTTACCATTTATAAACATACAGTTCAATATCCTAAAGCCTGTAGTCTAAGGATGTGCATGGACATAAAACTAATCTTGGAACACATGTTTTGTATAGAGCAAGTTTTTATTGAAATACACGATAATTCATTTATTACCTGGATATTTACAACTTTCCTCTCTTTTTTATCTTTCTGAAAAATGGCTTTTCTCTCTTCAATCATTCCTCTCCCTTCTTTTTCTAGTGGGATTTTTCTATGCAAGACTTCTAAATCCAAATCATTGTTTAAATCCAGTATATATATATATATATATATATATAAATATATACAGTATAAATATATAAATATACAGTATCATTATAAAGTAGATCTTTATCTTAATGCTATGTGTTTTGTTTCTGTCTGCTTGTATCAACGTGTTATTGTGTTTCTAGAATGTATTTTTTTTGCTGATTTATTGTGGTTTTATCTGGTGGTGTTTGAGTTTGAGTGGGAGGAAGTTGTTCTGTCTCTGAACGCTCAGTCAGAATGTTTGTCTCTGTCGGAACTTTCGGAATTGGAACGTTCGGGTTTGATTGACAGACACGAGATGAAGGACATCTGTCAGCACTCGTCACCGTCTCCGCGGCAATAACTAATAACATCATCAAATGTCAGAATTCGAGGGAAAATCAGGATCTCTCTCTCTCTCTGATCCCATTTCTTTCCTTGTTGTATTATCATATTTCCTGCCTCCTACACATCCTTGTTATTGTTAGAATGAAAGTATGCATTTTGTAGACCCATTTACAATAAAAATTATGAAATTGGATGGTGGTGGGACTGTCTTCCTTCTGTGTACTGAATAAAGGACTGAACAAATTATAATCGTTAGTTTCACACACACACACACACACACACACACACACACACACACACACACACACACACACTTCACACACGGAGGTACTCTTCCACTCTGAAGAACAAGTCAGTGAAACTGCAATACCGGGGAGAGAGCAGCGAGAGAACTCATTTTCTGCATCAGTAATTGCTGGGTGGTTTCAGTAATGAAATCAGCTGTTTATTGTGTTAATAATATCAATTATAATAACCTGGATGTTTTTATAAAAGGTGCGGATTCCAATTAAGGGATGGAGTAGGAAGGTGATCTCTGTTTGCTCTCACACCATACACACACCCCGTACATTACACACCGACACGTACGGCTGTGGAGTAATCCAACCAACCAGCTATTATTTCTCCCTGAGTCAGTAGTCTATGATAACAGGTCCAACCAACCAGCTATTATCCCTCCCTGAGTCAGTAGTCTATGATAACAGTCCAACCAACCAGCTATTATCCCTCCTGAGTCAGTAGTCTATGATAACAGGTCCAACCAACCAGCTATTATCCCTCCCTGAGTCAGTAGTCTATGATAACAGGTCCAACCAACCAGCTATTATTTATCCCTGAGTCAGTAGTCTATGATAACAGGTCCAACCAACCAGCTATTATTTCTCCCTGAGTCAGTAGTCTATGATAACGGGTCCACCAACCAGCTATTATCCCTCCCTGAGTCAGTAGTCTATGATAACAGGTCCAACCAACCAGCTATTATCCCTCCCTGAGTCAGTAGTCTATGATAACAGGTCCAACCAACCAGCTATTATTTCTCCCTGAGTCAGTAGTCTATGATAACGGGTCCAACCAACCAGCTATTATCCCTCCCTGAGTCAGTAGTCTATGATAACAGGTCCAACCAACCAGCTATTATTTCTCCCTGAGTCAGTAGTCTATGATAACGGGTCCAACCAACCAGCTATTATCCCTCCCTGAGTCAGTAGTCTATGATAACAGGTCCAACCAACCAGCTATTATTTCTCCCTGAGTCAGTAGTCTATGATAACGGGTCCAACCAACCAGCTATTATTTCTCCCTGAGTCAGTAGTCTATGATAACAGGTCCAACCAACCAGCTATTATTTCTCCCTGAGTCAGTAGTCTATGATAACAGGTCCAACCAACCAGCTATTATCCCTCCCTGAGTCAGTAGTCTATGATAACAGGTCCAACCAACCAGCTATTATTTCTCCCTGAGTCAGTAGTCTATGATAACGGGTCCAACCAACCAGCTATTATTTCTCCCTGAGTCAGTAGTCTATGATAACGGGTCCAACCAACCAGCTATTATTTCTCCCTGAGTCAGTAGTCTATGATAACGGGTCCAACCAACCAGCTATTATTTCTCCCTGAGTCAGTAGTCTATGATAACAGGTCCAACCAACCAGCTATTATTTCTCCCTGAGTCAGTAGTCTATGATAACAGGTCCAACCAACCAGCTATTATCCCTCCCTGAGTCAGTAGTCTATGATAACAGGTCCAACCAACCAGCTATTATCCCTCCCTGAGTCAGTAGTCTATGATAACAGGTCCAACCAACCAGCTATTATTTCTCCCTGAGTCAGTAGTTTATGATAACGGGTCCAACCAACCAGCTATTATTTCTCCCTGAGTCAGTAGTCTATGATAACAGGTCCAACCAACCAGCTATTATTTCTCCCTGAGTCAGTAGTCTATGATAACAGGTCCAACCAACCAGCTATTATTTCTCCCTCCCTGAGTCAGTAGTCTATGATAACAGGTCCAACCAACCAGCTATTATTTCTCCCTGAGTCAGTAGTCTATGATAACAGGTCCAACCAACCAGCTATTATTTTATTTCTCCCTGAGTCAGTAGTCTATGATAACAGGTCCAACCAACCAGCTATTATTTCTCCCTGAGTCAGTAGTCTATGATAACAGGTCCAACCAACCAGCTATTATTTCTCCCTGAGTCAGTAGTCTATGTTAACAGGTCCAACCAACCAGCTATTATTTCTCCCTGAGTCAGTAGTCTATGATAACAGGTCCAACCAACCAGCTATTATTTCTCCCTGAGTCAGTAGTCTATGATAACAGGTCCAACCAACCAGCTATTATTTCTCCCTGAGTCAGTAGTTTATGTTAACAGGTCCAACCAACCAGCTATTATTTCTCCCTGAGTCAGTAGTCTATGATAACAGGTCCAACCAACCAGCTATTATTTCTCCCTGAGTCAGTAGTCTATGATAACAGGTCCAACCAACCAGCTATTATTTCTCCCTGAGTCAGTAGTCTATGATAACAGGTCCAACCAACCAGCTATTATTTCTCCCTGAGTCAGTAGTCTATGATAACAGGTCCAACCAACCAGCTATTATTTCTCCCTGAGTCAGTAGTCTATGATAACAGGTCCAACCAACCAGCTATTATTTATCCCTGAGTCAGTAGTCTATGATAACAGGTCCAACCAACCAGCTATTATTTCTCCCTGAGTCAGTAGTCTATGATAACAGGTCCAACCAACCAGCTATTATTTCTCCCTGAGTCAGTAGTCTATGATAACAGGTCCAACCAACCAGCTATTATTTCTCCCTGAGTCAGTAGTCTATGATAACAGGTCCAACCAACCAGCTATTATTTCTCCCTGAGTCAGTAGTCTATGATAACAGGTCCAACCAACCAGCTATTATTTCTCCCTGAGTCAGTAGTCTATGATAACAGGTCCAACCAACCAGCTATTATTTCTCCCTGAGTCAGTAGTCTATGATAACAGGTCCAACCAACCAGCTATTATTTCTCCCTGAGTCAATAGTCTATGATAACGGGTCTAGTGGCTTTCAGAGCTGATTCAGAGCAGTCTAAGCCAAACTCTTAATTGCCAGGCAGTTAAAGTTAGAGTGCTTGTAAAATGTTCCCTTCTCTCCATTTGGATGCCATCCTAATTTGTTAGCCAGAGGGTTCCTCTTTTTACTTTGGGTAGCTGGCTCCTTTTAAAGACAAACTGTTATATGGGGTTTTTCTACTTTCCTATTCTGAGTTTGTTTTATCAAGAGCTTGGTTGGGTCTCTCACCCTTTCTCTCTGACCACTCCTCTCTATATCTTACCCTCTCTCCCTCCCTCTCTCTCACCCTTTCTCTCTGACCACTCCTCTCTATATCTTACCCTCTCTCCCTCCCTCTCTCTCACCCTTTCTCTCTGACCACTCCTCTCTCTATCTTACCCTCTCTCCCTCTCTCTCACCCTTTCTCTCTGACCACTCCTCTCTCTATATCTTACCCTCTCTCCCTCTCTCTCTCTCACCCTTTCTCTCTGACCACTCCTCTCTCTATATCTTACCCTCTCTCCCTCTCTCTCTCTCACCCTTTCTGTCTGACCACTCCTCTCTCTATATCTTACCCTCTCTCTCTGACCACTCCTCTCTCTATATCTTACCCTCTCTCCCTCTCTCTCACCCTTTCTCTCTGACCACTCCTCTCTCTATATCTTACCCTCTCTCTCTCCCTCTCTCTCACCCTTTCTCTCTGACCACTCCTCTCTCTATATCTTGCCCTCTCTCCTGACACTCTCTCTTTCCGTCTCTCTCATATCAAAATTTACCCCTGCTGAATACAACAGGTGTAGACTTTACCGTGAAATGCTTACTTAACGAGCCCTTTCCCAACAGCGCACAGTTATTAAAGTACAGAAAATGTTTTGCAAAAGAAGGAGGAAATAGTTACCTGGTATAGAGGTCCTGGATGGCAGGAAGCTTGGCCCCAGTGATGAACTGGGCTGTACTCACTACCCTCTGTAGTGCCTTGCAGTCGAATGCCAAGCAGTTGCCATACCAGGCGGTGATGCAGCCAGTCAGGATGCTCTCAATGGTGCAGCTGTAGAACTTTTTGATCTAAGGGCCCATTCCACATTTTTTCAGCCTCCTGAGGGGGAAGAGACATTATCTCTTCCCCACTGTGTTGGTGTGTTTGGACCATGGTAGGTCCTTAGTGATGTGGACGCCAAGGGTCCTTAGTGATATGGACGCCAAGGGTCCTTAGTGATATGGACGCCAAGGGTCCTTAGTGATATGGACGCCAAGGGTCCTTAGTGATATGGACGCCAAGGGTCCTTAGTGATATGGACGCCAAGGGTCCTTAGTGATATGGACGCCAAGGGTCCTTAGTGATATGGACGCCAAGGGTCCTTAGTGATATGGACGCCAAGGGTCCTTAGTGATATGGACGCCAAGGGTCCTTAGTGATATGGACGCCATGGGTCCTTAGTGATATGGACGCCAAGGGTCCTTAGTGATATGGACGCCAAGGGTCCTTAGTGATATGGACGCCAAGGGTCCTTAGTGATATGGACGCCAAGGGTCCTTAGTGATATGGACGCCAAGGGTCCTTAGTGATATGGACGCCAAGGGTCCTTAGTGATATGGACGTCAAGGAACCCGCTCATCTACAGCCCGGTCGATGTAAATGGGGGCGTGCTCGGCCCTCCGTTTCCTGTAGTCCACGATCATCTCCTTTGTCTTGCGGACGTTGAGGGAGAGGTTGTCACCGCACTGCCAGGTCTCTGACCTCCTCCCTGTAGGCCAATCTCATCTTCGCCAGTGATCAGGACCACTACCGTCGTGTCGTCAGCTAACTTTAATGATGGTGTTGGAGTCGTGGGTGAAGAGGAGGAAGTACAGGAGGGGACTGAGCACGCACCCCTGAGGGGCCCCCGTGTTGAGGGTCAGCATGGAGGATGTGTTGTTGCCTACCCACACTACCTGGGGGCGGCACGTCAGGAAGTCCAGGATCCAGTTGCAGAGGGAGGTGTTTAATCCCAGGGTCCTTAGTTTAGTGATGAGCTTGGAGGGCACTATGGTGTTGAACGCTGAGCTGTAGTCAATTAACAGAATTCTTACGTAGGTGTTCCTTTTGTCCAGGTGGGAAAGGGCAGTGTTGAATGCAATAGAGATTGCATCATCTGTGGATCTGTTGGGGCGGTATGCGAATTGAAGAGGGTCCAGGGTGTCCGGGATGATGGTGTGGAGTGCTACTGGACGATAGTCATTTAGACAAGTTATCTTGGCATTCTTGGGCACAGGGACTATGGTGGTCTGCTTGAAACATGTAGCTATTACAGACTCGGTCAGGGAGAGGTTGAAAATGTCAGCGAAGACACTTGCCAGCTGGTCAGAGTATGCTCTCAGTACGCGTCCTGGTAATCCGTCTGGCCCTGCGGCCTTGTGAATGTTGACCTGTTTAAAGCTCTTACTCACATCGGCTACAGAGAGCGTGATCACTCAGTCGTCCGGAACAGCTGGTGCTCTCATGCATGGTTCAGTATTGCTTTCCTCGAAGCGAGCATAGAAGGTATTTAGCGCGTCTGGAAGGCTTGCGTCACTGGACAGCTCACGGCTCTGTTTCCCTTTGTAATCAAACATTAATAATGAATAATGTAAATCATGCTTATATGACTTGTTTCTGTGCCCATTTCACACTTTTCATCAAGCTTGGATTGAGTTTGTGAACCTCCCCAGTTAACTGATAATAAAGAGTGATTCGTTTAATATTGACTTCAGGTGTCTCTGGTGTTGAATTTCCACCACAATAATTTGCAAGCCCTGCCAGATCTGATGAGCGTCAGAGCCGGTGTAGTAGGGTTCGATCTTGGTCCTGTATTGATGCTTTGCCTGTCTGATGGTTCGTCGGAGGGTATAGCAGGATTTTTTATGAGCACCAGATTATTGTCCCGCTCCTTGAAAAGCGTCAGCTCTAGCCTTTAGCTCAGTGCAGATGTTGTGTGTGTGTGTCATTCAGCAGAAAGTAAATTACTTTTCTCTACTTGCACACACACACTCAGCCTCCTACATTAGCCCCTCTCTCCATACACACACTCAGCCTCCTACATTAGCCCCTCTCTCCATACACACACTCCGCCTCCTACATTAGCCCTCTCTCCATACACACACTCCGCCTCCTACATTAGCCCCTCTCTCCATACACACACTCCGCCTCCTACATTAGCCCTCTCTCCATACACACACTCCGCCTCCTACATTAGCCCTCTCTCCATACACACACTCCGCCTCCTACATTAGCCCCTCTCTCCATACACACACTCCGCCTCCTACATTAGCCCCTCTCTCCATACACACACTCCGCCTCCTACATTAGCCCTCTCTCCATACACACACTCCGCCTCCTACATTAGCCCCTCTCTCCATACACACACTCCGCCTCCTACATTAGCCCCTCTCTCCATACACACACTCCGCCTCCTACATTAGCCCTCTCTCCATACACACTTTGTGGGCGAGGGGGGGGGGAAAGGCAATTTAGACAAACAAGGTGACGACCTTGCTGTGACCCAATGTTCACCCCACAGGGAAGCAGACTGACTGACACACAGCCTGGCTGGTTGTGGATCAGCTGGTGGTTGAGAAATACCTAGTGATTCTGCTGGAGACTCCTGGAGCTCAGAGCTGGACATACTAGTGTCACTACTAGTTAATGTATACGCTACTGCCTGAGAGAGAGAGGGAGGGAGAGAGAGGGAGGAGGATGTTGAAATGGCAGACGGAGAGGGGGAGAGAGGGGGGAGGAGGATGTTGAAACGGCCAAGAGAGAGAGGACTCTTCTATCTCAGTGCCTCTCCTCAAGACATTCACACACAGTCCACCTCGTTCTCTCTCGTTATATTTCCAATGAACTGTCTCTCTCAGTGTCTAATTAAAGGAAATGTATCGACAACAAGTATGAAGTTACCGTCTTTAATTCACCGTCTTGATCCAACCCTCTGTAAATACTGTACATGACCCAACCTGACCTTTATGTAAATGATGTGGCGGGTCATAGGTCAGACAGAATCCCAATAAACAGATATCTTAGCAGGATACTGCATCTCTAAGGACATTGGTAAAGCTTTGATCAACTAAACAACCATGAATTAACACATATTATTATGATATTATAGCTCGGTTTGTCACGGGCCCAGGTGAAACCATGCAAAGTCATTATTTAGTTAAGATCTGGTCACTGACTGTGTAATCTATCAGTTCATAAACTCATAATACTAGGGAAGATCTGGTCACTGACTGTGTAATCTATCAATTCATAAACTCATAATACTAGGGAAGATCTGGTCACTGACTGTGTAATCTATCAGTTCATAAACTCATAATACTAGGGAAGATCTGGTCACTGACTGTAGTCTATCAGTTCATAAACTCATAATACTAGGGAAGATCTGGTCACTGACTGTAATCTATCAGTTCATAAACTCATAATACTAGGGAAGATCTGGTCACTGACTGTGTAATCTATCAGTTCATAAACTCATAATACTAGGGAAGATCTGGTCACTGACTGTGTAATCTATCAGTTCATAAACTCATAATACTAGGGAAGATCTGGTCACTGACTGTGTAATCTATCAGTTCATAAACTCATAATACTAGGGAAGATCTGGTCACTGACTGTAGTCTATCAGTTCATAAACTCATAATACTAGGGAAGATCTGGTCACTGACTGTGTAATCTATCAGTTCATAAACTCATAATACTAGGGAAGATCTGGTCACTGACTGTAGTCTATCAGTTCATAAACTCATAATACTAGGGAAGATCTGGTCACTGACTGTAGTCTATCAGTTCATAAACTCATAATACTAGGGAAGATCTGGTCACTGACTGTAATCTATCAGTTCATAAACTCATAATACTAGGGAAGATCTGGTCACTGACTGTAATCTATCAGTTCATAAACTCATAATACTAGGGAAGATCTGGTCACTGACTGTAATCTATCAGTTCATAAACTCATAATACTAGGGAAGATCTGGTCACTGACTGTGTAATCTATCAGTTCATAAACTCATAATACTAGGGGGAAATAGCACTCTATTACATACCCTTTATATGCACTACTTTTGACCAGAGCCCATAATGCACTATGTAGGAAATAGGATGCCATTTGGGACACAGACTGGATATTTTTTTATTTAGTCATGAAAACCATTTATTTAAAAGAATACATTTAGACAGGATGTAGCCATCCTCAAGTAGCCTCCTCCAGGTGACTCCCAGGCCTCCAATCACAGTTGATTATGATGAAAGGTGACTCCCAGGCCTCCAATCTTAGTTGATTATGATGAAAGGTGACTCCCAGGCCTCCAATCCCAGTTGATTATGATGAAAGGTGACTCCCAGGCCTCCAATCCCAGTTGATTATGATGAAAGGTGACTCCCAGGCCTCCAATCCCAGTTGATTATGATGAAAGGTGACTCCCAGGCCTCCAATAACAGTTGATTATGATAAAAGGTGACTCCCAGGCCTCCAATCCCAGTTGATTATGATAAAAGGTGACTCCCAGGCCTCCAATAACAGTTGATCATGATAAAAGGTGACTCCCAGGCCTCCAATCCCAGTTGATTATGATGAAAGGTGACTCCCAGGCCTCCAATCCCAGTTGATTATGATGAAAGGTGACTAAAAGACCTCCAATCCCAGTTGATTATGATGAAAATTGACTCCCAGGCCTCCAATCCCAGTTGATTATGATAAAAGGTGACTCCCAGGCCTCCAATCACAGTTGATTATGATGAAAGGTGACTCCCAGGCCTCCAATCCCAGTTGATTATGATAAAAGGTGACTCACAGACCTCCAATCCCAGTTGATTATGAAGAAATGTGACTCACAGACCTACAATCCCAGTTGATTATGATGAAAGGTGACTCACAGACCTCCAATCCCAGTTGATTATGAAGAAATGTGACTCACAGACCTACAATCCCAGTTGATTATGATGAAAGGTGACTCCCAGACCTCCAATCCCAGTTGATTATGATGAAAGGTGACTCCCAGACCTCCAATCCCAGTTGATTATGATGAAAGGTGACTCCCAGACCTCCAATCCCAGTTGATTATGTTAAAGGTTTATAGGTGACTCCCAGACCTCCAATCCCAGTTGATTATGTTAAAGGTTTATAGGTGACTCCCAGACCTCCAATCCCAGTTGATTATGTTAAAGGTTTATAGGTGACTCCCAGGCCTCCAATCCCAGTTGATTATGTTAAAGGTTTATAGGTGACTCCCAGACCTCCAATCCCAGTTGATTATGTTAAAGGTTTATAGGTGACTCCCAGACCTCCAATCCCAGTTGATTATGTTAAAGGTTTATAGGTGACTCCCAGACCTCCAATCCCAGTTGATTATGTTAAAGTTTTATAGGTGACTCCCAGACCTCCAATCCCAGTTGATTATGTTAAAGGTTTATAGGTGACTCCCAGACCTCCAATCCCAGTTGATTATGCTAAAGGTTTATAGGTGACTCCCAGACCTCCAATCCCAGTTGATTATGTTAAAGGTTTATAGGTGACTCCCAGGCCTCCAATCCCAGTTGATTATGATGAAAGGTGACTCCCAGACCTCCAATCCCAGTTGATTATGCTAAAGGTTTATAGGTGACTCCCAGACCTCCAATCCCAGTTGATTATGTTAAAGGTTTATAGGTGACTCCCAGACCTCCAGTCCCAGTTGATTAGTCGCTGATGCCCTGGTCGTTGTCGGGAGAGGTCGTGTTTTTCTCTAGCTGGAGGTAAGCAGGAGGTAATCTTCTCATTTGGTGTTGAGTAAAGCTTAACCATGTATTAGATCGTAGGTAGGTAGTTAGCTGTAGCTAGGTATTGTATTTATCATAGGTTAGTATTGTTGTTTTTGTAGGTTTCCGTAGGTAATTGTAGGTTAGTATCGAAGCACGAGGCTAGCTAGCTAGCGGGTAGCTACTGGTAACGATTAGCAACGCTAGAGAGCTGGTCCCAATGTTAATGTAGTGCTAGCCAACGTTTAATTTTTGCTTAACCATGTATTAGATCGTAGGTAGGTAGTTAGCCGTAGTTAGGTATTGTATTTATTATAGGCTAGTATTGTTGTTATTGTAGGTTTCCGTAGGTAATTGTAGGTTAGTATCGAAGCACGAAGCTAGCTAGCTAGCGGGTAGCTACTGGTAACGATTAGCAACACTGGAGAGCTGGTTCCAATGTTAATGTAGTGCTAGCCAACGTTTAATTTTTTGCTGCGTTATGCGTTATGAAAGGAACTAGACACGGACTTGAATTATCTGTTTAGTGTGCTAACACACTCTTGGCAGTTTGTTGTAACCAAGTATTGATGCTAAATTGTGTGTTAATGGATGCTAGCTTGCAAGTTAGCTACGGCGTCATAGCTAGGCATCGTGGGTTGTTGTGTGTAGTTACTGTGTCTTGGCAGTGCCGGCTGTAGCACGAAGCGAGCTACCTAGCCGTTTTTTCGAACAGAGTCAGAGTCAACACAATAGCCATTGTGTGCCGGGTGTAGCACGAAGCTAGCTAGCTAGCCGTTCTTCAAACAAAGTCAACACAGTGGCCATTGCTAGCTACCCAACACGACCAGCTAACTGTACGGTAGTAGCTAAATACAATATACTTGTCCTAGCTAGCCAACGTCTAATCATTGCTGCGTCATAAAAGGAACTTGACACAGACACGAATGATCTGTTTAGTGTGTTATCACACTATTGGTGGTTTGTTGTGACCAAGTGTTGGTGCTAAATGGTGTGTTATTGTTATTGGATGCTAGCTTGCTAGTTAGCTATGGTGTCATAGTTGGCTAGCTGAATAAAGTGGGTTGAGTCTATTCCTTTAAACATTGAACCGCTGTGGTTCACAACAATTCTGATTTCTAAAGGCGGAAGTTGGGAGAGTTTTTGTTCGGGTGGTTCAGTGAAACAATTTTAGTTTCTGAGGTAGACGTTTTTGGTGAGGGAGGCCCTGCTCTCTCCGCTCCCAGATGCTTAGCTCATTTCATTCCGATCTCCTCTGCATTTTTGTAGCCATTTGCTACAGCCTGTCAACTATGTCTCTGCCTATCCCTGTTCTCTCCTCTCTGCACAGGCTACACAAACGCACCACACCGCGTGGCTGCTGCCTCTCTAACCTGGTGGTCCCTGCACGCACCACCCACGTGGAGTTCCAGGTCGCAGGCAGCCTCTGGAACTGCCGTTCTGCTGCCAACAAAGCTGACTTCATCCCAGCCTATGCCAACCTCCAGTCCCTCGACTTCCTGGCGCTGACGGAAACATGGATCACCACTGAAAACACTGCTACTCCTACTGCTCTCTCCTCGTCTGACCATGTGTTCTCGCATACCCCGAGAGCATCTGGTCAGAGGGGTGGTGGTACAGGAATCCTCATCTCTCCCAAGTGGACATTCTCAATTTTTCCCCTAACCCATCTGTCTATCTCCTCATTTGAATTCCATGCTGTCACAGTCACTAGCCCATTTAAGCTTAATATCCTTGTCATCTATCGCCCTCCAGGTTCCCTTGGAGAGTTCATCAATGAGCTTGACGCCTTGATAAGTTCCTTTCCTGAGGATGGCTCACCCCTCACAGTTTTGGGGGATTTCAACCTCCCTATGTCCACATTTGACTCATTTCTCTCTGCCTCCTTCTTTCCACTCCTCTCCTCTTTTGACCTCACCCTCTCACCGTCCCCCCCTACTCACAAGGCAGGCAATACGCTTGACCTCATCTTCACTAGATGCTGCTCCTCTACTAATCTCACTGTAACTCCCCTCCATGTCTCTGACCACTACTTTGTTTCCTTTTCTCTCTCGCTCTCCTCCCACACTACTCACTCTGCCCCTACACAGATGGTAATGCGCCGCCGCAACCTTCGCTCTCTCTCTCCCACTACTCTCTCCTCTTCCATCCTATCATCTCTTCCCTCTGCTCAATCCTTCTCCCTCCAATCTCCTGATTCTGCCTCCTCAACCCTCCTTTCCTCCCTTTCTGCATCCTTTGACTCTCTGTGTCCCCTATCCTCCCGGCCGGCTCGGTCCTCCCCTCCAGCTCCGTGGCTTGATGACTCATTGCGAGCTCACAGAACAGAGCTCCGGGCAGCGGAGCGGAAATGGAAGAAAACTAAACTCCTGCCGACCTGGCATCTTTTCACTCCCTCCTCTCTACATTTTCTTAATCTGTTTCTGCTGCTAAGGCCACCTTCTACCACTCTAAATTCCAAGCATCTGCCTCTAACCCTAGGAAGCTCTTTGCCACATTTTCCTCCCTCCTGAATCCTCCCCCCCCCCCCCCCCCTCCTCTCTCTCTGTAGATGACTTCGTCAACCACTTTGAAAAGAAGGTTGACGACATCCGATCCTCGTTTGTTAAGTCTAATGACACTGCTGGTCCTGCTCACACTGCCCTACCCTATGCTTGACTTCTTTCTCCCTCTCTCTCCAGATAAATCCTGCGACTTGTGACTGCAGGCCGCCCAACAACCTGCCCGCTTGACCCCATCCCCTCCTCCCTTCTCCAGACCATCTCCGGTGACCTTCTCCCCTACCTCACCTCGCTGATCAACTCATCCTTGACCGCTGGCCATGTCCCTTCCGTCTTCAGAGAGCGAGAGTTGCTCCCCTTCTCAAAAACCAACACTCGACCCCACTGATGTCAACAACTACAGACCAGTATCCCTTCTTTCTTTTCTTTCCAAAACTATTGAGCGTGCCGTCTTTAGCCAACTCTCTTGCTATCTCTCTCAGAATGACCTTCTTGATCCAAACCAATCAGGTTTCAGGACTGGTCATTCAACTGAGACTGCTCTTCTCTGTGTCACTGAGACTCTCCGCACTGCTAAAGCTAACTCTCTCTCCTCTGCTCTTGTCCTTCTAGACCTGTCTGCTGCCTTTGATACTGTGAACCATCAGATCCTCCTCTCCACCCTCTCCGAGCTGGGCATCTCCGGCGCGGCTCACTCCTGGATTGCGTCCTACCTGACCGGTCGCTCCTACCAAGTGGCGTGGCGAGAAGCTGTCTCCGCACCACGTGCTCTCACCACTGGTGTCCCCCAGGGCTCAGTTCTAGGCCCTCTCCTTTTCTCCCTATACACCAAGTCACTTGGCTCTGTCATATCCTCACATGGCCTTTCCTATCATTGCTACGCTGACGATACACAACTAATCTTCTCCTTTCCCCCTTCTGATAACCAGGTGGCGAATCGCATCTCTGCATGTCTGGCAGACATATCAGTATGGATGACGGATCACCACCTCAAGCTGAACCCTGGCAAGACGGAGCTGCTCTTCCTCCCGGGGAAGGACTGCCCGTTCCATGATCTCGCCATCACGGTTGACAACTCCGCTGTGTCCTCCTCCCAGAGTGCGAAGAGCCTAGGCGTGACCCTGGACAACACCCTGTCGTTCTCCGCCAACATCAAGGCGGTGACCCGCTCCTGCAGGTTCATGCTCTACAACATTCGGAGAGTACGACCCTGCCTTACACAGGAAGCGGCACAGGTCCTAATCCAGGCACTTGTCATCTCCCGTCTGGACTACTGCAACTCGCTGTTGGCTGGCCTCCCTGCCTGTGCCATTAAACCCCTACAACTCATCCAGAATGCCGCAGCCCGTCTGGTGTTCAACCTTCCAAGTTCTCTCACGTCACCCCCCTCCTCCGCACACTCCACTGGCTTCCAGTTGAAGCTCGCATCCGCTACAAGACCATGGTGCTTGCCTATGGAGCAGTGAGGGGAACGGCACCTCTGTACCTTCAGGCTCTGATCAGTCCCTACACCCAAACGAGGGCATTGCGTTCATCCACCTCTGGCCTGCTGGCTCCCCTTCCTCTGCGGAAGCATAGCTCCCGCTCAGCCCAGTCAAAACTGTTCGCTGCTCTGGCACCCCAATGGTGGAACAAGCTCCCTCACGACGCCAGGACAGCGGAGTCACTCACCACCTTCCGGAGACATTTGAAACCCCACCTCTTACAGGAATACTGGGATAGGATAAAGTGTTCCTTCTAACCCCCCCCCCCCCCCCAATTGTAAAGTGGTTATCCACTGGCTATAGGGTGAACGCACCAATTTGCGAGTCGCTCTGGCTAAGAGCGTCTGCTAAATGACGTTAATGTGCCCTTGAGCAAGGCACTTAACCCTAATTGCTCCTGTAAGTCGCTCTGGATAAGAGCGTCTGCTAAATGACTAAAATGTAAAAAAATGTAATTATGCTAAAGGTTTATAGGTGACTCCCAGGCCTCCAATCCCAGTTGATTATGTTAAAGGTTTATAGGTGACTCCCAGGCCTCCAATCCCAGTTGATTATGCTAAAGGTTTATAGGTGACTCCCAGGCCTCCAATCCCAGTTGATTATGTTAAAGGTTTATAGGTGACTCCCAGACCTCCAGTCCCAGTTGATTATGTTAAAGGTTTATAGGTGACTCCCAGACCTCCAATCCCAGTTGATTATGTTAAAGGTTTATAGGTGACTCCCAGACCTCCAATCCCAGTTGATTATGTTAAAGGTTTATAGGTGACTCCCAGGCCTCCAATCCCAGTTGATTATGTTAAAGGTTTATAGGTGACTCCCAGGCTGCCAGTGAACATGCCTCCCTTCTCCCCAAGTACCCAAACACCCCCCCCATACCCTGCCCCCTTAAACTTCTATCTCCTCTCCCCCTACACACACACACACACACACACACACACTGTCTCTCACACACCACACACACACACACACACACACACACACTGTCTCTCACACACCACACACACACCCACCCTCCTCCTACCGTGCTGGAGGAACAGCATTGAGTAATTGCTCTGTCTATCAACACAGAAATCCTTGAGCCTTGCCCCAACCAGCTGTCCCCAACACACACACACACACACACACACACACACACACACACACACACACACACACACACACACACACACACACAAAGCTGTCTCCAACATCACATAAATAAGGTGCTGGGAGGATGTCTGAGGCGATGCTCTGACACACCATACACAGAAACACACACACTCACTCACTCACACACACACACTCACTCACTCACACACACACACACACACACACACTCATACTCATACGCAGTCATGCTCTGCAGAGAGAGGCTAAATGCTGGGTGGCAGGTCAGTGTGTAGAGGGACCAGGACACACACAAACACAGACAACCAGCCAGGTCACCCCTGTGTGTGTGTGTGTGTGTGTGTGTGTGTGTGTGTGTGTGTGTGTGTGTGTGTGTGTGTGTGGGGTCAGCCAGGTCACCCCTGATATAAGTCGGTATTCGACGTCGATGCGTGTCCGAGGACGTCGGGAGATGACGTGGAAACCGGCCACTAGGGGGGCAACAGTGAGCGCTGTTATCTTCAAGTAGGTTTGGGTTTTGCTGGGGCATTGTGGGTAGGGAGGGCAGATGGGAGTAAGCGCTTGCCTCTGATTCCAAAGGTGCAAAGTTCAAATCCAGTGATATAAAGTTGTTTCAGATTTTTTTTTTTATGTGAGCCAATCCCAAACCTTAACACTTACCTTAACCAATCAGAGTTAATGCCTAACCTTAAGAATATGGAGTTAATGCCTGAACTTAACCCCAACCTTAAACATTTGAGTTAATTAAAAATGTGAAGTTTGGAACAACTTTTGAGAAACATGGATGAACATCTAATTCTGAGGTGAGAACGTGAGAGCTGG
>NW_028162026.1:0-193992 GCF_964263955.1 Coregonus lavaretus
ACAACAGCGATGGACAGATGGTTAAAAGGTGGATAAAACGTTAATATGTTCTCCACTGCTCAACGAGAATGGCCCAGAGTGGCGTGTGTAGCTTGTCGGCCATCGCAAATCATCAATGTGCCACTACAGTCAGTCCATAGAGCCTCCATGTGTGGCAAAGCAACGGGTGAAGCAAATTAGGAGATGATCTAATCAAAGGAAAATGGAAGTGTATGGTACAACGACCAAGAGCCACCAGGTAGGTTGCTATTTAATCATCTGAACGGTGTAATGCTTGAAAGCGCATGCAGACTCAATTAGCCTAGCTTGGTAACATAGCTAGCCGTCTTAGCCAACAAGCTTCTCTCAGTGTGATGCAGTCAAGACGGGTACTAAATAACCAGCTATGACAAGCTACAAGTTTGATTCTAGCGCGAGTCGGCTTGTTATGGTTGGTTTCTGTCTCTCCCTCCTTGGTCCCGTGGCACTCACTCACATTACACACACACCGCAAGACCCCTCCTCCGCCTGCTCTCCCTCGCTCTGTATCAGCTCTGGTTAATAAAGTAGCTTACAAATGGATTTCTGCTCTTCCCGGATCAGATCATGTCTATACGGAACTGGTTGTCCTGGGGTCTGTTCGGAACGGGTCTCTATATTGGAAAATGTATTCATGCATATTTGTCCGGGTGGGGAAGCCCCAGGTCCATTTCGGAATGGGTCCAACTTTTTAGACTTCTACTTGAGGCCCAACATAACAATTCCTGACACAGCAGACGATGCCAGGAACACTGTGAATGAAACTGGACTTGGGCCACAAATAGGGTGCTTTTTAATTGTGCGTATTTAGCTAAATAGACAAATTAACTTGATTTAACTGTTGACATTTCATTTTCCCGCTGTACCGCAACCAAACCGTGACCCCCCAAAACCCCAATACTACCCAACCGTGGGTTTGGTGAACAGTTACAGTAACTTTAAAGAACAACTGCCCCTGAAAAAAACATATAATTTAGAAAACAGCCTGTGGCATCGATATGAGTCAAATGTATTCTACTGTCAATTGACTACAAAGTGTAAATAGAAGAATGTTGGTCAAAGTCAGTCTCGTCCAAAACTGAGTCGTGAGTCTTGTGGTTGTGACTTCATTACTACATAAATGAAGGATGGGCATGTTTCAATCCTGCCCACATGACCACAGCTGGCAGCATACAAGTAATCATCAATTCGGAGTGCAGCTGCACACATCCCGATCGTAATGCCTGTGGTAAATGTGGGTTACCTTAAGACATCCCTATGGGGCTAGTTAGGGACATTTACATTACATTTACATTTTAGTAATTTAGCAGACGCTCTTATCCAGAGCGACTTACAGTTAGTGAGTGCATACAAAATTACACAATGTACTGTAGATGGGATAATACGTAGAAATTCCAATAGCTCCAAATGTCAATGACTTAACCTCAAACCAACTATAAATTGTATGAATGCATATACAAATATTGAAAGCATTTCATGAGAACTAAAAGGTGTGCAACATGAAAATATTGTCTTATTTACATTGTGTCATTTATTGACGGTCACTAACTAGTCCTGGAGCTAGGCTATCCAAAGTCAGGTCGCACACCAGCCAGCTGAAGGTAATTGACAAACTAATTTGGCTAACTCTTCCCACCTGCAAACACACCCACATCAAACCACACCCCGAAACCAACTTACGGCTGAATTCAGTCATGGCCGCTAGCATTTCTTAATGAACCAAATCTAAAATGAGGCCAAATCAGGAAGGGCAGTCACCCTTTAAATCTAGCTGATGACAGGTTGCACCTCTTCCTTGCTACCTTTCAGAGCCAAGGAAGAGGATGGATGAGAACAGCAGTCCAGTGGAGCACTTAGAACGGCACCAGCCAGGGGCAAATGGTAGGGAAGAGGAGGATTTAGGTGACCTAGACACAGGCCCAAAACAAATTAAGCTACCTCAGTATCCCCTTGGCCATTCTGGATTGCAAAACTAAAGAGGCCCACCAGACAAGACACAGAGATAGATGGCAACAGAAGAGTAGATGATGGAGGGAGACACAAAACAGAGAGACCGCAACACAACAATAGGATGTGATGGAGAGAGATACCAGAAGAACATAACAGGCCATAACAGAAGGAGTTGACTTAAGTAATGTCCAATTGTCAGAGACGTAACAAACAACCATGATTTTATGTACTTATGTAAATAAGGTTTTTCTATTTTTGACAATTGGACATTACTTAAGTCAACTCCTAAGGTGGATCGTTTTAAGACTGTATTATGGCCACTAGAAAGCCATCAACATGTACACTGAGTCTTTGTTTTGTTTCTGCAGTTCATGAGGTTTTTCCAAAGAAATAAGAGCGCCAACCGTTAGGGCTCCAGAACTCTCTTCCCATTCAGAAAGAACAGAAGACTGGTGGACAAAGATGTGAGTGACTCAGATGTTTGCATAACATACTGTATTAGTTATAATTTACACACGCTGCGTTGCCTGAGCAACGAGCAAATAAACTATGATTTTATGTTGACGGTGTTGGGTTGTAGTTTGATATACCTGCTATACTAGAAGTTAATGGTTACATGTATGAGGAATGTATATGGTGGGGGTCAATGGAGGTTGGATAAGAAGTAGGGGTCTGGAAAGTGACTAAGTGAGGGAAAAGGCAATCATTTAGTTGTGGTCACTGATAAGGTTGGATAGCTGTGGATTAGTGAGGAATGTGGGCAGAGGTGAGGTCAGATGGAGGGAGAAGGAAGACTTTTGTTACACACATCACTTAGCTTCCTTCCTAGCAACAAAGATGTAGTGTTTAGAGGTGCAAGGAGGAGACTCCGCCTAAAGGAGGGTATAAATACTTGTGCTGGTGGAAACATGTCTTTATCTTTTCAGCTATTTGACCCAGTGGGTGAATAAACTTGGTTTGAGCTTTTTCTAGTCGTCCGTTGGTTTTACTCCGTTTTATTTAGAACCTAACAACGGCCAAATGATCTGTTGCAATTTTCTAATACCGTGGCTGCTGAAGTA
Source organism: Coregonus lavaretus (assembly GCF_964263955.1). Classification (NCBI taxonomy): domain Eukaryota; kingdom Metazoa; phylum Chordata; class Actinopteri; order Salmoniformes; family Salmonidae; genus Coregonus; species Coregonus lavaretus. The sequence goes on from NW_028162026.1 coordinate 3,030, forward strand.
ACCCCAGTTCTGATATGTTTTCAGAACACTTGAGTCATGTCCGACTCTGAGACCATCGAGCTAGCCGCTCTGGGCCGACCCTTCCAGCTGGGGATGCTGTATGACTGTCGCAGAGATGTCCTCATTCCAGGTACAGGAAACGATTACTATTTGGTTTGGAGGTAATGCATATTGATTATCTTAAATTCATTGACAGTGTTTCCACCATTGAGTTGGATAGAGGGCACGCTGTTCTAGCACGGGGAACACCATTGAGGGCTTTCACCATTTTTAAAGTAGTTTCTATGGATTAAGGAAGAATCAGCAGGAGGGGTCAGCCAATGAATTGCACTCCTGAGCAAACATTCCATAACTGCAGGTGTCAGTAAATCACCAACCTGGGCTTTATACCAGTTCAGACTATACACACTCCGCACAGTAGGTGATGGTATGCACCTTTTCAGTTGATTTACAAACTGCTAATACACTCATAGAAGTTGAAGAAGACATTTGGGCCATACTTGTGTACATAAGCAAACATTTAAATGTAAACAGTTTCTCCAGCTCAAAATGTGTCTCGGCTGATTAAAATTGTCGATTTTCATGCACGTGACAGAATGCAAACTTGTATCTGGTCCCATCACATAACATTTTTACATTTTAGTCATTTAGCAGACGCTCTTATCCAGAGCGACTTACAGTTAGTGAGTGCATACATTTTCATACTGGCCCCTCGTGGGAAACGAACCTACAACCCTGGCGTTGCAAGCGCCATGCTCTACCAACTGAGCTACAGGGGACAGATAACATGGCATACATTAGCCCTATGCTAACCTCACCAGGTGGCAGTGATTATATTCTGTCTGATCCCTCCTGAGGACCCAGATTGAATTATGTAATCCTTCCTTAACCCAAAGGAAGTCTTGCCCAGTTGACTATTTCAAAATGGTGGAAGTCCCCGTGCTAAAACAGGCTTTTGGGCACTAAAGTCCTCTTTGATGCTGTAACAGAAGTGGCCATTGCAAAGAGAGATGAGTTTTCTGGTACATCTCTATGGTCTCCACAGAGTAAGAAAAGCTAGAGGACGCACTTGGAATAAAAGACTGATGGCATGCAAGTTGTTTTTGAAGTGGTCATTTAGTAGAAATGATCAATGGCAAAGATACTAAAGAAAAAGAAAAAAGAGTGCTATGTGGCACCATTTGTCCCTGTAGGGGAACCATCTGAAAAAAAGTTCTAGATAGAACTCTTTCTGGTTCCAAATAGCACCCTTTATTTGAAACCCAGGTTCTATTTGACCTGGAAAGGGTTCTATTTGGAACCCATTTCCAGACTGGTTCTCCTATAAGGACAAATGGTGCTACATATCACTCTTTTCTTCTGAGAGTGTAGGAGGTTTAGGTTTTCTAACTATGGGTGTCATGTCACCTAGAATATTTACTTTGAGTTCAATATTTACCTTCAATTAGTTATTTGAATGAAACCATGTTTACATATAGAAATAATTATACATGCACACGTGGGAGTATTATTTTCACAATAAACATTCTTTGGTCATTCTCTTTTTAAACTGCAGGTATCACTCTCTGGGATTCTGAGATACTGCGGAATACATCAATGTCTGTCCACAACCAAACACTGACTTCAAAATCATTGCTTCAGACTCAAGTGAAGAAAAGGCAGAAGCTTTGAATGTGTCTGCATCTCTTCAGGCCAGTTTTCTTGGTGGCTTAGTCAGTGTGAAAGGTTCTGCTGAATTCCTACATGACAAAAAGACCTCAAAGCGTCAGTCTAGGGTTTCTCTGCAGTACCGTACCACCACTCGCTTCGAGCAGCTAACCATGGACCACCTGGGGGCAGGAAATGTGAAACACTGTAATGTCTTACAAGAGGGCTCTGCAACCCATGTGGTGACTGCCCTGCTCTACGGAGCGCAGGCCTTTTTTGTTTTTGACCAAGAGGTTTCCTCAGGAGAAAACCACCAGGACATCCAAGGAAACCTGCAGGTCATAATAAAAAAGATCCCTCAAATATCAATAGAAGGGCAGGCAAAGTTGAAGATGAGTGAGGAAGAGCAGAGGGAGGCCAATAAATTCAACTGCACTTTCCATGGTGATTTTGCACTAGAAAACAACCCTGTCACATTTGAAGATGCCATCAGGGTGTATGCTGGCCTGCCACGTCTGCTAGGGGAGAACGGAGAACACGCTGTGCCCATGACCGTCTGGCTCTATCCTCTCAAGAACCTGGACTCTGCAGCTGCCCAGCTAGTCAGGCAGATCAGTGTTAGCCTGGTGCGTCGCGCACAGCGAATCTTGGACGGACTGGACAATACTGATGTACAATGCCAGGACATGATGAAGGAAGACATGGCTATCAAGTTCCCTGAAATCAAAGCCAAGCTCAACAAGTTCAGGGACTTGTGCTCAGAGTACAAGCTGGTGTTCCAGAAAGGTCTCTGCAAGGTTCTTCCCAAAATAAGAGGAGGAGGAATGGAGGAGGAAGAGCTGATAAAAATGCTCAAAAGCAAAGAACGTTCTCCATTCCAGAATGACCTTATGATCACGTACCTGGACGACAGAGAGAGAGAGATGAATGTTGTCAGGTCTTACCTTGACATAATGAAAGAGGTACAAGTTGTGTACTCAAGCAGTGAATTGGATAGAATAGTGCTTGATCAAGCTAATGATTATGTAGTGTGTTTTGCATTATCCTATTTGAAGGAGAAAGAAGAGTATGTGGAAGTATTGGAAAACTACTTGCTGGAAGAATCTAAGAGTGATTTTCCACTGATACCTTACAACCCCAACGCAGCCGGGAAATCTGCAGCAGAAAAGTGGTTTCACTCGGGGGAGGTAATGAACCTAACCAGGCAAACCATAAATCTGTTCCTAGACTTCAAAGAGTCAAACAAAGGCAGAGAGAATCTTGCATTCTGCATTGCATCAAGTCCAAACAAACTCCTCACTGCGTCCATCCATGTCTACGAAAGAGGGACACTTTTGAGTCCACAGTTTGAGCTGCCATCAAAGCCAGGTGTTGCCACCATCAAGAGTCTGGAGCATGACTGTGTCCACTTGCAAATCAACCCTCCCAAACTTGGTGTTACCTCTGTGGAGTCGTACCAGGTTTTGTACCAGGCTGTGCAGGCTGACTCTAAGTGGACAGAGGTCAAACCTGATGCTACAACTAACCAGGTCACAATCAGTCATTTGGACCCTTACAAAAAGTACCGCTTTAGCTGCAAGGCGGTGTGTAAACCTGGTGTGAGCCTCTCCAGTGACTGGACAGAATACTTCAGGACCCGTTCATGTAGCCCCCCTGGACCACCCACAGAGAAGTGCATAGAATCGGAACGTATCGGAGTGAACTGGGACATTCCTACCATGGTGGGAGACGATGTTGCAGTCATCGGTTATGTGGTTGAATACAGACAGAGTGTAAAGGCTATAGACAATCAGATGTGGCACACCATCAACACCACCACTAGAGAGAGTACACTGGAAGGACCAGAGGCTGACACTGCATACAGCATCAGAGTCTCCTGCTAACTGTGGCGAAGCAGGGAAGAGTCTACCTAGTCCTGAGACTGTGCTGACTACCATTAGGGTCTCTGATGCCCAACCGAAGACGAGCAAATCAACCGGAGCAAAAAGTGAGGAATTCCTCAAAAAATCTCAGAAGGTGGAAAAGGGCAACCCCTCAATCCACTGGCTGAATCTGGAAGAGAAGTTTGGTGTAAATGAAAGTTTTGTCCAGTACAGATTTGGGAGGAAGGTTGAGCAAGGGAATAACAAGGTGATATTGCTTCTGGGGGCCACAGGTGCAGGAAAAACAACTCTGGTCAATGTCATGATAAACTACATTCTCGGGGTAAATTGGGAAGACTGTCACCGCTTTAAGCTCGTCCATGAGGTGACCAACAAGTCACAGGCTGAGACCCAGACTATTGTTGTGACATCATTCGAGCTCTACAACCAGCCAGGCTTTCAGATTCCCTATTCTCTGACTATCGTTGACACACCAGGGTTCGGAGACACCAGAGGAATGGCTCAGGATAAATTGCTCATCCAGATGTTGAAGGATTTCTTGTGTAATCCTTTAGGGATTGATCACATTGATGCAGTCTGCATTGTAGTGCAGGCACCACTTGTTCGTCTCAGTCCTTCCCAGAGATACATCTTTGATTCCATCCTGTCCATTTTTGGAAAGGATGTTGCAGAGAACATCCTGATGCTTGTGACATTTGTTGATGGGAAGCATATACCGGCGCTAGAGGCCATCAAAGCTGCAAATCTGCCCTGTAAGAAAGACAAGAAGGGGCAACCAACCCATTTCAAATTCAACAGTTCAATTATGTTCTCAAGGCAGATGGAGAGCAGCAGTGAAGAGGATGATGATGATGATGATGATGATGATGATCATAAGTCAGAGCAATGGAGGTCAACTTTCATGGAGATGAAGAAATTTTTCCAAGCACTGGAAAGCATTGAGAGCAAAGATCTGACCCTGACAAAGAAAGTGCTGGAAGAACGTGAGCTTCTGGAGAAGACCATGACACGCCTGATCCCTCAGATCACAGCAGGTCTGTCAAAGCTAAGTGAGATCAAAAGCTTCAAACAGTGTCTGGAGAACGAGAACGAGAACATGCAACAGACTAAAGATTTTGAGACCGAGGTAAATGTGCTGCAGATGAAGAGAAGCAAATTATCCAAGGGCTTTGCGACAAACTGCAACGTATGCAATTTCACATGTCAAACCGCCTGCTTCCTCCCAAATGAGGATGACATCAAAAGTTGTACCGTGATGGATGATGATGGCAACTGCACCGTATGTCCAGGAAAATGCTCTTCCAGTGACCACGACAGGGAAAAAATATTGTTGACATATGAAACAAAGACTGAGAAAAAGACTATTCAAGAACTGAAGGACCACTTCATGAAGGCGTGGGGCAAGTATATGTCAACCAAGGAGATGCTGGATAAGCTTGAGGATGAGTTTCACAAGATCGAGGACGCGCTGATGAATTTGATCAAGCAGTCTTCTGACTGTCTCAAGAGACTTAATGATGTTGCGCTGAATACAAGTTCTCTCTCCACTATGGAATACATTGAGATACTCATTCGCACAGAGGAGGACGAACGCAAGCCAGGCTTCGAGGATCGGATCGTAGGGTTGAAGAAAATGAAGGCAGAGTCTGAGATTCTGGACAAGATTGCGAAAGGAGTAGATTTACTCCCAAATTTGCGAAAATTCATGAAAGATAAAGAGGATAGACGGCAGGTGGTTCCTACATAAGTCAGTCATGGAATGTTGTCCTGCTAACATTATCTGGAAACCAAATTGAGTCTCCATTTGAATATGAAGTTTCCCAACGTTGTAGGAACATTTGCGTTTGCTGGGTAGATCCAACTGAGATGTGGGGTTCATTGGATTTGTATTAAAACTCTTAGCCTTGTGTAAAGTCTTATGTTACTTTGTCCACCCCAAGGTAACTGAACAAAAACTAGGGCCTAGATTAAATCAGAACTCCATAGCAAATCATTGTTTTGGTTTAGGCAATGTCAGAGGTGTTGTCGTATCGAGTGAGTGGTGGCAATTATTGCTGATGAACAAAAGGAGTCTGCTCATACTGAACGTTGATCATAAGGTTTATTCAGACCACAAGCTTCAGCATGAGTGACAGGTGACATGACACCTGGAGAGTGACGCCTCAGAATGGCTGCTCGTTCTGCCCTCTCCTTAGTTTTCCCCCCTATTTATAAACACTGATGCTCCCTCTTCTGGCCAATCACCAGTCTCCCCTGGGGCGTCACCCTAAAACATTCCCTTTTGATACTACCATAAACAACATTCCTTTCTTCATAAAAAACATTTAACAAAGACATAATCTTAATACACTACATATTTCCCCCCTTCGAGACAAACTAAAAGTCTCGAAAACAAACAGAATAGGATTATGACTAGTAACCATTTATCTTATTGAGTATCTTTAACATTAAACCAAAAACATTCTCCTCTAGAGTTTAAATACCTTTCTATGAGATATGAACAACTGTTTATGAAGTTTGAATACATTACTATGACATATGAACAAATCTTTATGGAGTGTAAGAGCGAAAAACTGTCCGGCAACCTTCCATCCATCAATCAAGACAGTAAAATTCTCTCACGGTCCCTCTGCCCCAGACAACCACCTTCGGTACTCCAGATAACCTCATAAACCATGTAAATCCATTTGAAACTATGATGCAATTAAATACACATGTAAGCCCCTGCAAACAAAATCCTATCCAAAAACATCCACTTGTAAGGCTGGTCAACCCATTGGACCTTACAGTGAACCTCTCCCTGCCTAAATTCCTGTCCCTAAACACCACCGAAATAACCAAAAACATCTAAAATCCTCACATGTATTCAATAACATCAAACATCATTCTACAAAAATTAATACCTAAAAATATGACACAGTTATGTATTACACATGTCTATATTTCATTGCAGACACTGGAATGTAGTCCACTACACTTCATCTCCCCGTAGTCTCCTCTTCCAATGGACTGTTGATGATGGAATCGGAATCTTTCCACACCCTCCTTGTTTCATCTCCTCCAGTCATATTGTCCCTGTTTGAGTATTTAAATCTCCACATGTCCCCCAAATGCTTCTGGAAGAAAAGAAAAAGACCAAACAGTATCCTTTGCAAAACAACACTTTCAAATTGACCATCAATATCAACTAAGAATATAAAAATGATGTATGAATCACATTAACCATTCCCCCCTTTGATTCATAAATCATACCAACATCACCCTAATATTGAAAAAAAAACATTTAAAAAATCATCAAATAATCAAAAATGATATTTATCCATTCCATCTTCATCCAGATCAGGAACAGTCTACACCGGCATCTAAGTGTTGTCTCCAGACATCACTCTCCAACCTATCTCAATATCATAGCTTTCTCAAAGGTCAGTAACAAATTACAAACCTCACACACAGTGTTATCAAAGCTGCCATTAAATGTAACCCATCACTGCCCCTACTGGCCTACCTGATTTTGCAACCAAGTCTTCACTGACTTCTGCTCCCTCAGATCTCCCAAATGCATCCCTTATATTCTTCAATGCATATATAACACTTGTGACATTATCAAACTATCTGGACTCAAAGTATACCTAATATTATCAATATGATCTTCCCAAATGTTACACCATACCATGGAAAAAGTCCCCCCTTCTCCCTTAGATTTATCCTTCAATGATAGGCTTGAAGACTATGACATGTCTTCATGTCTCTTTCATCCAATTTCAAATATAGCTTCAGATTTCTGTGTCCGATGCTACCCCTCTTATAATGGTAGAAACCTCATATGGAAGCTTCAACGTTAACATGTAACAAAATCCAGTCCCATCCATAATGTAAGAATATATATGCTTTATCACCACAAAACCTCCAAATATCTCTAAAATTCCCCATAGTCACATTGTCAGGCAAAAGCTAATCTTTTAACCATCAAAGTCTTGCTGTTCCTACTACCTGGTACATAAAAAGTAACATATTTGTCATCTCTAACCTTATGTTCATGCTTATCCAAAGTCATCATATAATCATCACAATCTGATATTCCCATAAACATACCCCTTACCTCATATGTTTTATTAGAACAAACAACTTTTAGCCCTCAATGGTTACACCTCCAATACTTCAGTTACGCTGTTACCTGATTTTCTTTCCATCTAACAAATGCACCCAAGTTAATTCACTTAACCCAATTACACCTAAACCTAGGCTTAAACAAATGTTTTGACAACAACATTATTTTATCTGTTACTGACTGTTGCTGCTGATACAACAGTCATGACAACGCATAAGATTGACACATACTTGATAGAGGTCGAACGACCGTCTCTAACATGTTTGGCTCTGGAATTCTCCCCAGACATGGACCCTCAAGATTCCTCACTGATATTACAAAATGAGCTACTGGAACCAAAGATTCCTACCTGCCTATCTATCTCTAATTTTCACAACAGAAGAATCAAACTACATGCATTTAGTTTCTCTCTTCCCTAACGAGCGGTACTGATCAGATACCTCTCCTTGTCTGTCATCAAAATCAAAGACCTCATCCTGTTCTCCATGATAGTATCCTTCACTATTCTCTCTACTACTATCTGCTCTCCTATTTTAACCCTATTCGTACTATCATTGACAGCACTCTCCATCCGTAACATAACCCATGAGTCCTTCTTGCGACCCCCTTTAATTTCAGAAAAGTTGTTGTCGATGTCATACTCCCTACATTTGCTATTGCCATCGTATCATTAATCCCTTCCAAAGTTACCATTAAAGTAGTTGATGTATTAATCTTAATTATTTCTAGTGGCAAAGCTACCGATATCCTATGTGTATTATTCACTGTTGGAGTGACTACTGTAATCTACTCCTCCTGAACTCCCTCAATGACTGTGAAACTTCAACAGATTTCAAATCTTCCATCATAAGCGTCACTTTACGAATTACATAGCCTTTTAACCAATAATTCTTAACCGGAACAACTTCTAATGCTTGCCCTAGATAAGTATACATATATTCTCCCTGACCTTTCTGTCACGATCGTCAAAAGGAGGAGACCAAAGCGCAGCGTGTTGAGCGAACATCGTAGACTTTATTTAATTAAAGAAACCACGATAAAAACAACAAACCAAAATGACGAAAGTGAAGTCCAAATCTGACACTGACTAAACAGGATCAAGGAAACAAAAACCCACCAAACCCAGGTGAAACCACACAGTATAAATATGGCTCCCAATCAGAGATAACGAGCCGACAGCTGACACTCGTTACCTCCGATTGGGAGTCATATGACTAATAAAGAACAATTAACCCAAACATAGAAATGCACAACCAGAAATCCCCAACATAGAAATACACCCAAACAATGAAAATGAACAACCCTGGCTCAATAATAAAGTCCATGGAGCCAGAGTGTCACAGTACCCCCCCCTAAAGGTGCGCACTCCGGGCGCACCAGCATACAGTCTAGGGGAGGGTCTGGGTGGGCGTCTGTCCATGGTGGCGGCTCTGGCCCAGGTCGTGGTCCCCACCCCACCTTAGTCACTATCCGCTTCCGTAGCCCCCTCCACATGACCACCCCCCAACTAAACCCACCTGGATTAAGGGGCGGCACCGGACTAAGGGGCAGCACCGGACTTAGAGGCAGCACCGGACTTAGGGGCAGCACCGGACTTAGGGGCAGCACCGGACTTAGGGGCAGCACCGGACTTAGGGGCAGCACCGGGCTAAGGGACAGTACCTGACTAGCTGGCGGATCCTGGCTGGCTGGCTCAGGCGGATCCTGGCTGGACGGCTCTGGCGGATCCTGGCTGGCGGAAGGCTCTGGCTGATCCTGTCTGGCAGAAGGCTCTGGCTGATCCTGTCTGGCAGAAGACTCTGGCTGATCCTGTCTGGCAGAAGGCTCTGGCTGATCCTGTCTGGCAGAAGGCTCTGGCTGATCCTGTCTGGCGGAAAGCTCTGGCTGCTCCTGTCTGGCGGAAGGCTCTGGCTGATCCTGTCTGGCGGAAGGCTCTGGCTGCTCCTGTCTGGCGGAGAGCTCTAGCGGCTCCGGTCTGGCGGACGGCTCTGAAGGCTCATGGCAGACGGGCGGCTTTGCAGGCTCAGTACAGACGGGCAGTTCCTGCGGCACTTGGCAGACGGACAGTTCAGACGGCGTTGGGCAGACGGGCAGTTCAGGCGCCGTTGGGCAGACGGGCAGTTCAGACGGCGTTGGGCAGACGGACAGTTCAGGCCCCGTTTGGCAGACGGCAGACTCTGGCCGTCTGAAGCGCATCGTAGGCCTGGTGCGTGGTGCCGGAACAGGAGGTACCGGGCTGAGGACACGCATCACAGGGCTCGTGCGGGGAGCAGCAACAGGGCATGCTGGACCCTGGGGACGCACATAAGGCCTAGTGCGGGGAGCAGGAACAGGCCGGGCTGGGCTGGCGACGCGCACCGTATCCCTGGTGCGGGTGGCCGGAACAGGCCGGGCCGGGCTGGCGAAGCGCACCGTATCCCTGGTGCGTGGAACAGGAACAGGCCGGGCTGGGCTGGCGACGCGCACCGTTTCCCTGGTGCGGGTGGCCGGAACAGGCCGGGCCGGGCTGGCGAAGCGCACCGTATCCCTGGTGCGTGGAACAGGAACAGGCCGGGCTGGGCTGGCGACGCGCACCGTATCCCTGGTGCGGGTGGCCGGAACAGGCCGGGCCGGGCTGGCGAAGCGCACCGTATCCCTGGTGCGTGGAGCAGGAATAGGCCGGGCTGGGCTGGCGAAGCGCACCGTATCCCTGGTGCGTGGAGCAGGAACAGGCCGAACCGGGCTGTGGAGACGGATAGGAGGCCTGGAGTGAATAGCGGCCACCACCCGTCCTGGCTGAATGCCTACCCTCACACACTCTGTGTGAGGCATCCGCACAGGACGTACAGGGCGGTGTACCCCTGGCCTGGTGGCCTCCTGAATCCGCCCCCTTTTCTCCTCCTTCAGCCCTCTGGCAGCCTCCTGCTGCCCAGTCGCCCAAGCCATGTGCCCCCCCCCAAAAACTTTTTGGGGTTGCCTCTCGACCTTCCGACGATGGCCCTGCTGACGCCGTTGCTCCTCTCGCCGTCGCCTCTCCACCGTCTCGCTCCATGGACGGCGATCCATACCCTCCAGGATCTCCTCCCAAGTCCAGGACCCTTTACCGTCCAACAGTTCCTTCCATGTCCAGACCCTTTGCTCCTGGACGCGCTGCTTGGTCCTTTTATGGTGGGTTTTTCTGTCACGATCGTCAAAAGGAGGAGACCAAAGCGCAGCGTGTTGAGCGAACATCGTAGACTTTATTTAATTAAAGAAACCACGATAAAAACAACAAACCAAAATGACGAAAGTGAAGTCCAAATCTGACACTGACTAAACAGGATCAAGGAAACAAAAACCCACCAAACCCAGGTGAAACCACACAGTATAAATATGGCTCCCAATCAGAGATAACGAGCCGACAGCTGACACTCGTTACCTCCGATTGGGAGTCATATGACTAATAAAGAACAATTAACCCAAACATAGAAATGCACAACCAGAAATCCCCAACATAGAAATACACCCAAACAATGAAAATTAACAACCCTGGCTCAATAATAAAGTCCATGGAGCCAGAGTGTCACACTTTCTCTGTAACATTATGCCAAATAAGTGAACAGTCACTCCTAACCTCTCCCAAACTATACCTCATTTGACTAGGTGCAACAGCTTCTACTCCTGGTCCTGATAACAATACTTATTCTCCATAATTATCTCTCCATATGGGAGGAACGTCCCCATCCTAACCCTAATAAGTATTTTTCCCCTAAAATTGGTGCTGTATTAGTTCCCTTATAATCAAATGCGATATATTTATGGCTTTAATAACTATCAATGTTGAAAGAGTTAAATTGCTTCTCACTGTTGTTATAATAGACTGAAGTGTTAATGTCCTTAGTTACTCCTAGTTTTCCCCAAAGAAAAGTTGTCTTTGCTTGTACTTCCATCTATCACCACTAGTGTCACTTTTTCCCCAACTCTCAGTCCTATCTCTAATCCCTGACTTTCAAACTTTTGATTACACAAAATACACCTATAATTACCTTGATCTCCCTGCTGGAACTGTAACTATAGATACTCAATCACCCTCAATCTTCTCTTATCAATGCATCTGCTCCTAACCGATCTAAACTCCTACCATATCTTCCCACTAAACTTTAAAATGTCCTTCACCACTGTTCTCTCTCTCTCTCTCTCTCTCTCTCTCTCTTACTACTAACTTTGAAACTTAGCTTACTGTCTTAGAGTTCCTTCAACCCTAGTTCTCCTAACTTATTTTAATCTAATCTTTTCCTCCTAACATTTAAAAACATTTTCCACTAATTTATTCACAAAATCCCTTTACCACCAAATTTTTTGAATATGTGATTGAGAAAGTTCCCACCTGCCTTTGACTTCTTTACACACAGACTTGGCAAACGTCTAAACACCTTTTAGCCTAGCCTGAAATCCCTTGGTGTAAGAATGTAACCCCGAATAACAGTCACCCCTTTTAATCAAAAATGATATTATCTTTTTAAGCCAATATGATTCCCCATCCTAATTAGTCAATGTTACATAGTGAGATGTTTAACCTCTTTAGGCTGAACATAGATAAGTTTTTCCACTATTCACCATCACTTCTAATGGTCCTCTGGTTTTACTTCAATTGTTAGCTATTTTCTCTTCTTCTCTAATCGGTGCTATCAGCTGGCAACCCCCTTCCGGATCTTCTAGGCACTCTAGAATCTCTAGGGTTCACCTGGAGAACAGGTGATCTTGAATTGCCCCTGTATCTTCCTTAAAAATGTTCTCTGTTTTTCCTCCTGACTTGTTACACTCACAGGTAAAGTACCCAACCTGTCCATAATTATAACAGTCTTCTGAAAGTTGCTGGAAGTGTAGCTGAAATCTTCCTCCACCTTCTATTTCTTCTCGTCCTCTTCCTCTCCAATTCTGTGTCTGTCCAGAAACTGGCTGTGGATATGGAACATTTGGTACCCCCTTTGGCTGGTACAATTGCATTTGATATTGTTCAGTTGAAGCTGTAACAGTGATTGTTGATTTGGTTCACTCTGATTCTTCATAACCAAAGCTTCTCTTCTCCACCTTCTCCAATTCTTGGGATCCTCTCAGCAGTTTCTCCTCTTCTGTATCTTCAGCTGTGTTACTTCTTCTAAACTATTTGCTTTATCCAGGCATGATAAACATCGGTCTATATCTCTATTTCTTCTGTGCCAGTCCTTGTAGGACAAACTCCTCTTGAACATAAAGCACCTTTAATCTCCAAATCTTCATCGCTTTCTTCATCTTTGCTTTCATCCGAGATCAAATCTCGTGTATCCTTCTTCCTTCAACTTCCATCAGAGATCAAATCTCTAGTATCCTTCTTCTTTCCTCTCTTGCCAACTTCCTTCTGATCACAGAGTCATATCCACCCATGACCTCTTCATCATCACTCATCTTCATCATCCTCATCTTCTTTAAGTTCCATCTTCCTAACCTCACTCTTCTCTTCCAGACATCTCATTTTCTTCCTTCTGGAGTTTTGATTCATCTTCATCGTCGTTTCTGCTTGTCCTCTATCTATTATTCATCTTCATCTCTGATGCAACAATCACCCTGCTGAATGATCACTGAAAGCTGAGGATAAACATACCTAAGCTCTCCTTCCTTCTCATAAGGTGGGTGTCTTACCGCTGAATCCGTATGTGAGAAAGGTGTACTAACTTCTGCCATTAGTTTCTCCTAACACTACTTTAGTTAAAGTATTACTATTTTCCCCTATATCAACCCTTTTATATTCCTTTATTGTGAACTATTTTATTTTAGCCTATATAGCCTATGGCTTCCCCCCCTGTAATTATTTTATATAATTTAACAACTCCCCCCAAAAAAAAAAAAAAAATTTTTTTTTTTAATTCAATTAAATGTTTTATTCAAAAACCAATTCTAATTAAAATAAAACATCAATTAAAAACTCAATTAAAAATTATGAATAATTTAAAACCAATTTTTTATTTCTATATTCTATGTCACCAATTTATCAATTAGTGTTGGCTATCTTACCACAACCCATCAAATGCAAGTAAGTTAGTCAACTTTAAAGCAATCCCAAAAACAAAGCCTCTAACCCTTCAATACTACAATTCCCATAAACCCCCTTGCTCTATAGGCACCTAATTATCTTAAATTTACAGAATAATGTCAGTCCTTGATTCCCAACACAACTCCCATCAAACCCCAGTGATACAGAGCCTCCAAAATGCAATTTTTAATGAATCATTTGCCAAGCCTATGTAAAATTGTCATAACATCACATATTTTGTTAGGATGATTTTGTGAACTAGCCTGATCTGATCCTCTGCCTCGTCACACCTTGTCACGTGACGCACGTCAGTCACACGTTAGCCCCTCCTCTCTCCTGTCGTATCGTATTGCTCCTCTCATATGACAGAAAAACAGAGACACAGAATCACATTTTAGTAGTTAATGCAATCACTGACTTATTTCAACCATATTCAATATTCCTTCGTTCACCCATTATTCACTCTAAGACTAACCCAGAACTAAATAGATCGCTCAAAAACATTTTATTTTATTTTAATCCGTCATTTAATTTAATTCATTATACTCCGTCAACATATATTTAATTTATAAATTCAATAGGTCACAAAACAAGTTTCATCTTTAACCATCGCCGATGTAACAACTAGAATACTCGTGTTAAAATTTCTGCATATGTATGCCAGTTAGGCTGCTGTCTAGGCCCCTTACTTTTTCAATCTTTACTAATGACATGCCACTGGCTTTGAGTAAAGCCACTGTGTCTATGTATGCAGATGACTCAACACTATACACGTCAGCTACTACAGCGATTGAAATGACTGCATCACTTAACAAAAGAGCTGCAGTTAGTTTCAAAATGGGTGGCAAGGAATAAGACAGTCGTAAATATTTCTAAAACTAAAAGCATTGGGACAAATCATTCACTTAAACCCTACATCTCAACTAAATCTTGTAATAAATAATGTGGAAATTGAGCAAGTTGAGTTGACTAAACTGCTTGGAGTAACCCTGGATTGTAAACTGTCATGGTCAAAACATGTTTATACAACAGTAGCTAAGGCATGCCACCAGAGGTCTCTTCAAAAACCCCAAGTCCAGAACAGACTATGGGAGCCGCACAGTACTGCATAGAGCAATGACTACATGGAACTCTATTCCACATCAAGTAACTGATGCAAGCAGTAGAATCCGATTTTTTTTTAAACAGATACAAATTCAGCTTATGGAACAGCGGGGACTGTGAAGAGATACACACACACACACACACACACACACACACACACACGCTAGCACACGCACTCTACACACACATGCAATATAATAATAATTAAATGTAATATTGTTGTATGGTGGTATTATACACTGTGCACAATTATTAGGCAAGTCAGTATTTTGACCATATCATCATTATTATGCATATTTCCCAACTCTAAGCTGTATAAACTGGAATGCTTATTGGAATTTAAGCATATCAGGTGATGTGTATTTGTGTAATGAGGGAGGGTGTGGCCTAAGGAGATCAACACCCTATATCAAGGTGCGTATAATTATTAGGCAGCTTTTCCTCAGGCAAAATGGGCAAAAAAATAGATTTAACTGACTCTGAAAAGTAACACATTTTAAAAAGTATTTCAGAGGGATGCAGCATTTGAAATTGCTAAGATATTGGGGCGTGATCACAGAACTATCAAACGTTTTGTTGCAAATAGTCAACAGGGTTGCAAGAACCGTGTTGAGAAAAAAAGACTTTAGAAGAATCAAATGTGAAGCTACCAGGAACCCATTATCCTCCAGTGCTGTCATATTCCAGAACTGCAACCTACCTGGAGTGCCCAGAAGTACAAGGTGTTCAGTGCTCAGAGACATGGCCAAGGTAAGGAAGGCTGAAACCCGACCACCATTGAACAAGACACATAAGTTGAAACGTCAAGACTGGGCCAAGAAATATCTGAAGACAGATTTTTCAAAGGTTTTATGGACTGATGAGATGAGAGTGACCCTTGACGGACCAGATGGATGGGCCCGTGGCTGGATCAGTAACGGGCACAGAGCTAAACTTCAACTCAGACGCCAGCAAGGTGGAGGTGGGGTACTGGTATGGGCTGGTATTATTAAAGATGAGCTAGTTGGACCTTTTTCGGGTTGAAGATGGACTCAAACTCAACTCCCAAACCTACTGCCAGTTTTTAGAAGACACTTTCTTCAAGCAGTGGTACAGGAAAAAGTCTGCATCTTTCAAGAAGACCATGATTTTTATGCAGGACAATGGTCCATCTCATGCATCGAAGTACTCCACTGCATGGCTAGCCAGTAAAGGCCTTAAAGATGAAAGAATAATGACATGGCCCCCTTCCTCACCTGACCTAAACCCTATTGAGAACTTGTGGTCCCTTCTTAAACGGTCGATTTACGGTGAAGGAAAACAGTACACTTCTCTGACCAGTGTCTGGGAGGCTGTGGTTGCTGCTGCACAAAAAGTTGATCGTCAACAGATCAAGAAACTGACAGACTCCATGGATGGAAGGCTTATGACTGTTATTGAAAAGAAGGGTGGCTATATTGGTCACAGATTTTTTTGTTGTTGAAATGTTTATTTGTAAATTTTTAGTTTGTTTATTATTCTCACTTTAACAGATGAAAATAAACAAGTGAGATGGGAACTTTTCGTTTTTCATTTAGTTGCATAATAATTCTGCACACTAATAGTTGCCCAATAATTGTGCAAACATAGATATTCTCCAAAGAAAGCCAAAACCTCACTTTTACTTTCTTAAATATTCAGGTTTGAGGTTTATTAACATTTTGGATTGACCGAGAGCACTGTAGTTGTTCAATAATAAAATGAATCCTCAAACATACAACTTGCATAATAATTGTGCACACAGTGTACAGTACCAGTCAAAGTTTGGACACACCTATTCATTCAAAGATGTTTCTTTAATAATAATAATAGTGAAGACATCAAAACTATGAAATAACACATGGAATCATGTAGTAACCAAAAAAGTGTTAAACAAATCAAAATATATTTTATTTTTGTGATTCTTCAAATAGCCACCCTTTGCCTTGATGACAGCTTTGCACACTCTGGGCATACCGCCTTGCACACTCTGGGCATACCACCTTGCACACTCTGGGCATACCACCTTGCACACTCTGGGCATACCACTTTGCACACTCTGGGCATACCACCTTGCACACTCTTGCCTGCATCTAGCTGATCTAGGGTGTAATCATTAGTCCAAGAGTGTGCAAAGTTATTCTGTTGGACTGATCGAAAAATAACGAATTAGCCTCCTTCTGTATAGCAAAATGTTTAAATTTAATCAATTTTATATTCAAGCTGTAACACAACAAAATGTGGAAAAAGTCAAGGTGTGTGACTTTCTGAAGGCATTGTATATATTAACATTAGTATATTACCATATTGAATTGATATATATTCCTGCTACCAGTCACTTTTCAGCCCTTGTTACATGTACAGTCGTGGTCAAAAGTTTTGAGAATGACAAGTATTGGTCTTCAAAGTTTGCTGCTTCAGTGTTTTTAGATATTGCTGTCAGATGTTTACTGGTTACTGAAGTATAATTACAAGCATTCCATAAGTGTCAAAGGCTTTTATTGACAATTACATTAAGTTTATGCAAAGAGTCAATATTTTCAGTGTTGACCCTTCTTTTTCAAGACCTCTGCAATCCGCCCTGGCATGCAGTCAATTAACTTCTGGGCCACATCCTGAATGATGGCAGCCCATTCTTGCATAATCAATGCTTGGAGTTTGTCAGAATTTGTGTGTTTTTGTTTATCCACCCGCCTCTTGAGGATTGACCACAAGTTTTCAATGGGATTAAGGTCTGGGGAGTTTCCTGGCCATGGACCCAACAAATCGATGTTTTGTTCCCCAAGCCACATAGTTATCACTTTTGCCTTATGGCAAGGTGCTCCATCATGGTGGAAAAGGCATTGTTCATCACCAAACTGTTCTTGGATGGTTGGGAGAAATTGCTCTCGGAGGATGTGTTGGTACCATTCTTTATTCATGGCTGTGTTCTTAGGCAAAATTGTGAGTGAGCCCACTCCCTTGGCTGAGAAGCAACCCCACACATGAATGGTCTCAGGATGCTTTACTGTTGGCATGACACAGGACTGATGGTAGCGCTCACCTTGTCTTCTCCGGACAAGCTTTTTTCCGGATGCCCCAAACAATCGGTAAGGGGATTCATCAGAGAAAATGACTTTACCCCTGTCCTCAGCAGTCCAATCCCTGTACCTTTTGCAGAATATCAGTCTGTCCCTGATGTTTTTCCTGGAGAGTAGTGGCTTCCTCGCTGCCCTTCTTGACATCAGGCCATCCTCCAAAAGTCTTCGCCTCACTGTGCGTGCAGATGCACTCACACCTGCCTGCTGCCATTCCTGAGCAAGCTCTGCACTGGTGGTGCCCCGATCCCGCAGCTGAATCAACTTTAGGAGACGGTCCTGGCACTTGCTGGACTTTCTTGGGCGCCCTGAAGCCTTCTTCACAACAATTGAACCTTTCTCCTTGAAGTTCTTGATGATCCGATAAATGGTTGATTTACAGTGGGGGAGAAAAAGTATTTAGTCAGCCACCAATTGTGCAAGTTCTCTTAAAAAGATGAGAGAGGCCTGTAATTTTCATCATAGGTACACGTCAACTATGTCAGACAAATTGAGAAAAAAATTCCTGAAAATCACATTGTAGGATTTTTTATGATTTTATTTGCAAATTATGGTGGACAAGCAAGATTTCTGGTTCTCACAGACCTGTAACTTCTTCTTTAAGAGGCTCCTCTGTCCTCCACTCGTTACCTGTATTAATGGCACCTGTTTGAACTTGTTATCAGTATAAAAGACACCTGTCCACAACCTCAAACAGTCACACTCCAAACTCCACTATGGCCAAGACCAAAGAGCTGTCAAAGGACACCAGAAACAAAATTGTAGACCGGCACCAGGCTGGGAAGACTGAATCTGCAATAGGTAAGCAGCTTGGTTTGAAGAAATCAACTGTGGGAGCAATTATTAGGAAATGGAAGACATACAAGACCACTGATAATCTTCCTCGATCTGGGGCTCCACGCAAGATCTCACCCTGTGGGGTCAAAATGATCACAAGAACGGTGAGCAAAAATCCCAGAACCACACGGGGGGACCTAGTGAATGACCTGCAGAGAGCTGGGACCAAAGTAACAAAGCCTACCATCAGTAACACACTATGCCTCCAGGGACTCAAATCCTGCAGTGCCAGACGTGTCCCCCTGCTTTACATTTACATTTACATTTAAGTCATTTAGCAGACGCTCTTATCCAGAGCGACTTACAGTTAGTGCATACATTATATTTATATCCCCCGTGGGAATCGAACCCACAACCCTGGCGTTGCAAACGCCATGCTCTACAAACTGAGCTACATCCCCTGCCGGCCATTCCCTCCCCTAGACGACGCTGGGCCAATTGTGCGCCGCCCCATGGGTCTCCCGGTCGCGGCCGGCTACGACAGAGCCTGGATTCGAACCAGGATCTCTAGTGGCACAGCTAGGACTGCGATGCTGTGCCTTAGACCACTGCGCCACTCGGGAGACTTGCTCAAGCCAGTACATGTCCAGGCCCGTCTGAAGTTTGCTAGAGTGCATTTGGATGATCCAGAAGAGGATTGGGAGAATGTCATATGGTCAGATGAAACCAAAATATAACTTTTTGGTAAAAACTCAACTCGTCGTGTTTGGAGGACAAAGAATGCTGAGTTGCATCCAAAGAACACCATACCTACTGTGAAGCATGGGGGTGGAAACATCATGCTTTGGGGCTGTTTTTCTGCAAAGGGACCAGGACGACTGATCCGTGTAAAGGAAAGAATGAATGGGGCCATGTATCGTGAGATTTTTGAAAGCCAAGTCAACAAACAGATCACCGACCATTTCGAATCCCACCGTATCTTCTCCGCTATGCAATCCGGTTTCCGAGCTGGTCATGGGTGCACTTCAGCCACGCTCAAGGTCCTAAACGATATTATAACCGCGATCGATAATAGACAGTACTGTGCAGCCGTTTTCATTGACCTGGCCAAGGCTTTCGACTCTGTCAACCACCGCATTCTTATTGGCAGACTAAATAGCCTTGGTTTCTCAAATGACTGCCTCGCCTGGTTCACCTACTACTTCTCAGATAGAGTTCAATGTGTCAAATCGGAGGGCCTGTTGTCTGGACCTATGGCAGTCTCTATGGGGGTGCCACAGGGTTCAATTCTTGGGCCGACTCTATTCTCTGTGTATATCAATGACGTCGCTCTTGCTGCTGGTGACTCTCAGATCCACCTCTACGCAGACGACACCATTTTGTATACATCTGGCCCTTCATTGGACACTGTGTTAACAAACCTCCAAACGAGCTTCAATTCCATACAACACTCCTTCAGTAGCCTCCAACTTCTCTTAAACACTAGGAAAACTAAATGCATGTTTTTCAACCGAACGATGCTTGCACCCGCCCACCCGACTAGAATCACTACTCTCGACGGGTCTGACCTAGAGTATGTGGACAACTACAAATATCTAGGTGTCTGGTTAGACTGTAAACTCTCCTTCCAGACTCACATTATGAATCTCCAATCCAAAGTTAAATCTAGAATCGGTTTCCTATTTCGCAACAAAGCCTCCTTCACTCATGCTGCCAAACATGCCCTCGTAAAACTGACTATCCTACCGATCCTTTACTTCGGCGATGTCATTTACAAAATAGCCTCCAACACTCTACTCAGCAAATTCGATGTAGTCTATCACAGTGCCATCCGTTTTGTCTCCAAAGCCCCATATAATACCCACCACTGTGACCTGTACGCTCTTGTTGGCTGGTCCTCACTACATATTCGTCGCCAAACCCACTGGCTCCAGGCCATCTATAAATCACTGCTAGGCAAATCCCCGCCTTATCTTAGCTCATTGGTCACCATAGCAACACCCACCCGTAGTCTGCGCTCCAGCGGGTACATCTCACTGGTCATCCCCAAAGCACCTTACCGATCACTGCACCTGTACACAGCCAATCTGAAATTAGCCCGCCCAACTACCTCATCCCTATATTGTTATTTATTTTGCTCATTTGTACCCCAGTATCTCTATTTGCACATCATCTCTTGCACATCTATCATTCCAGTGTTAATACTAATTGTAATTATTTTGCACTATAGCCTATTTTATTGCCTTACCTCCATAACTTGCTAAATTTGCACACACTGTATATATATGTATTTCTGTTGTATTTTTTGACTTTTTTTTGTTTTACCCCATATGTAACTCTGTATTGTTGTTTTTATCGCACTGCTTTGCTTTATCTTGGCCAGGTCGCAGTTGTAAATGAGAACTTGTTCTCAACTGGTTTACCTGGTTAAATAAAGGTGAAATAAAAAAATATTTTGAGTGAAGGGCTTTGAAGATGAAACGTGGCTGGGTCTTTCAGCATGACAATGATCCCAAACACACCGCCCGGGCAATGAAGGAGCAGCTTCGTAAGAAGCATTTCAAGGTCCTGGAGTGGCCTAGCCAGTCTCCAGATCTCAACCCCATAGAAAATCTTTGGAGTCTGTGTTGCCCAGCGACAGCCCCAAAACATCACTGCTCTAGAGGAGATCTGCATGGAGGAATGGGCCAAAATACCAGCAACAGTGTGTGAAAACCTTGTGAAGACTTACAGAAAACGTTTGACCTGTGTCATTGCCAACAAAGGGTATATAACAAAGTATTGAGAAACTTTTGTTATTGACCAAATACTTATTTTCCACCATAATTTGCAAATAAATTCATTAAAAATCCTACAATGTGATTTTCTGGAATTTTTTCTGTCATAGTTGACGTGTACCTATGATGAAAATTACAGGCCTCTCTCATCTTTTTAAGTGGGAGAACTTGCACAATTGGTGGCTGACTAAAAAATTTTTCCCCCACTGTAGGTACAATCTTACTAGCAGCAATATATTTGCCTGTTAAGCCCTTTTTGTGCAAAGCAATAATGACGGCACGTGTTTCCTTGCAGGTAACCATGGTTAACAGAGGAAGAACAATGATTTCAAGCACCACCCTCCTTTTAAAGCTTCCAGTCTGTTATTCTAACTCAATCAGCATGACGGAGTGATCTCGCACCTTGTCCTCGTCAATACTCTCCCCTGTGTTAACGAGAGAATCACTGACATGATGACAACTGGTCCTTTTGTGGCGGGGCTGAAATGCAGTGGAAATGTTTTTTGGGGATTAAGTTCATTTTCATGGCAAAAAGGGACTTTGCAATTAATTGCAATTCATCTGATACTCTTCATAACATTCTGGAGTATATGCAAATTGCCATCATAAAAACTGAGGCATCAGACTTTGTGAAAATTAATATTCTCAACTTTTGACCACGACTGTACAGTACCAGTCAAAAGTTTGGACACCTACTTATTCAAGGGTTTTCTTTATTTTTACTATTTTCTACATTGTAGAATAATAGTGAGGACATCAAAACTATAAAATAGCACATGGAATCATGTAGTAATTAAAATATTTTAGATTCTTCAAAGTAGCTCCCCTTTGTCTTGACAGCTTTGCACACTCTTGGCATTCTCTCAAGCTGCTTCATCTGGAATGCTTTTCCAACAGTCTTGAAGGAGATCCCACATATGCTGAGCAATTGACTGCTTTTCCTTCACTCTGCGGTCCAACTTATCCCAAACCATCTCAATTGGGTAGAGGTCGGGTGATTGTGGAGGCCAGGTCATCTGATGTAGCACTCCATTACTATCCTTCTTGGTTGAATAGCCCTTACACAGCCTGGAGGTGTGTTGGGTCATTGTCATGTTGAAAATCAAATGATAGTCCCACTAAGCGCAAACCAGATGGGATGGCGTATCGCTGCAGGATGCTCTGGTAGCCATGCTGGTTAAGTGTGCCTTAAATTCTAAATAAATCACTGTTAGTGTCACCAGCAAAGCACCATCACACCTCCTCCTCCATGCTTCATGGTGGGATCCACACATGCAGAGATCATCCATTCACCTACTCTGCGTCTCACAAAGACACAGATGTTGGAACCAAAAATCTCAAATTTGGACTCATCAGACCAAAGGACAGATTTCCACCGGTCTAATATCCATTGCTCGTGTTTCTTGGACCAAGCAGGTCTCTTCTTATTATTGGTGTCCTTTAGTAGTGGTTTCTTTGCAGCAATTCGACCATGAAGGCCTGATTCACACAATCTCCTCTGAACAGTTGATTTTGAGATGTGTCTGTTACTTGAACTTTGAAGCATTTATTTGGGCTGCATTTTCTGAGGCTGGTAGCTCTAATGAACTTATCCTCTGCAGCAGAGGTAACTCTGGGTCTTCCTTTCACGTGGCGGTCCTCATGAGAGCCAGTTTCATCTTGATGGTTTTTGGAACTGCACTTGAAGAAACTTTCAAAGTTCTTAATTTTCTGGATTGACTGAGCTTCATGTCTTAAAGTAATGATGGACCGTCGTTTCTCTTTCCTCATTTGAGCTGTTCTTGCCATAATGGACTTGGTCTTTTACCAAAAAGGCCTATCTTCTGTATACCACCCCTACCTTGTCACAACACAACTGATTGGCTCAAAACGCATTAAGGAAAGAAATTCCACAAATTCACTTTTAACAAGGCACACCTGTTAATTGAAATGCATTCCAGGTGACTACCTCATGAAGATGTTTTGAGAGAATGCCAAGAGTGTGCAAAGCTGTCATCAAGGCAAAGGGTGGCTGTTTGAAGAATCTCAAATATAAAATATATGTTGATTTGTTTAACCCTTTTCTGGTTACTACATGATTCCATATGTGTTATATCATAGTTGTGATGTCTTCACTATTATTCTACAAGGCAGAAAATAATAAAAAATAAAGAAAAACCCTTGAATGAGTAGGTGTGTCCAAACCTTTGACTGGTACTGGATATGTTTTGACAATGACAGTTTACAAATTGTGGACTAGCGACAAATCTAGCGACTTTTTCTGGTGTTATTGGAGACTTTTGGAGACTCTGACATGAAAGCACGTATCGTTCTTACTCTTCTCAACGAGCAGCGGGTGCTGCCGTGGGCCCCGCCCCCGTCCCAAAG
Organism: Coregonus lavaretus; assembly: GCF_964263955.1. Lineage (NCBI taxonomy): Eukaryota > Metazoa > Chordata > Actinopteri > Salmoniformes > Salmonidae > Coregonus > Coregonus lavaretus. Next base: position 26,795 of record NW_028162026.1, read on the forward strand.
CGCTCGCAGGCGGCCCAGTCCTCGCGCAGCAGTCCCTCCCAGCTGCAGTCAGAGCAGGAGATGTTCACCCCTCCACGTCCAGACTGCAAATGAATTGCGCATGTGGGAAGCCACCGTTGGCTGATCCCGCCCTGGCTGACATGAAAAAAAAAAACAAGGGATCGACAGAAGAAAGTTCATTTGTAGTTCTAAACATATTTAGGGTCTTTTTTTACTCCCTTTTTGTCTCTCCTACAGCGTTATTCCTCTCTCCTACAGCGTTATTCCTCCTCTCTCCTACAGCGTTATTCCTCTCTCCTACAGCGTTATTCCTCTCTCCTACAGCGTTATTCCTCTCTCCTACAGCATCCATCACAATTACATGCACATGGCCAATTATGCAAATTAGGTGATGACGTCATTTAGCGACTTTTAGGACAGCCAATAGCTACTTTCCTTACTGAGGAGTTGGCACCACTGCGTACCACATGGATCTGCAAGTTGTTTTCTATTCAGAAGTTGAAAGAAATTTGGCGCGAGTAATATCGTTTAAGCAAGAAGAAGAACATAAAGAGAGGTGAGCATAATGTTTAATATGTTATATTTGTTAACTATTAAATGCATTACAGATCAGCTAAAGTTAACCTGGCCGTTTGTTACTTTCTTTGTGAATTAATTAATGAATTGGCTTGAATCCTGGGCTATGTATTCGATTGCATTGTTTTTTTGTTTAGTTTTGTAGCTAATTCTAACAGTCAGGCATCGAATGTATGGCAATATGAAAAATTATATAATATTTGATCAAAAACGCATGGTGCTGAGTGCTTTTACTTAAACCACACTCAGTAAATGCATTGTAATGTTAAAAGGTTAGACATGAAAGCTAGCCACCTAGCAAGTCAGTTATTTTCAGTAAATGAATTAATAAGTCCCCATTGCATTCTATAGTTCTCACCAGAATGAAGAAGAAAAAAGGACGACATGTTTCTTCCAAAGAAAAGACAAGGCAGAAAGTCAGACAGAGCCAGAGGGTTCAGGTGTGGAGAGAGCAAGAGAGAGCAGAGAGCCTGCAGAGAGAGAGCAGGAAGACTTGTCCATTGGAGAGACTGAGAGTGAAGGCATAGTAGAGCAGGAAAGTGAGACAGATGGACAGACTGAGGCTGAGGGGGACGTAGAGGCTGAGAGTGAGACAGATGGAGAGACAGACTGAGGCTGAGGGGGATGTAGAGGCTGAGAGTGAGACAGATGGAGAGACTGAGGCTGAGGGGGACGTAGAGGCTGAGAGTGAGACAGATGGAGAGACAGACTGAGGCTGAGGGGGACGTAGAGGCTGAGAGTGAGACAGATGGAGAGACTGAGGCTGAGGGGGACGTAGAGGCTGAGAGTGAGACACCAACAGAGGAGCCATGTGCGTCCACAAGCAGTGGACCATCAGGTTTGGGATGTTGAATAAATCTGTGGTTACTTGTAAAGCTGCAATTAGTCAGTTTATATGGTGTATAGAAATGTGCCAGTTTATGATTGAAATGAATGATCTCATTTAACATGCTATTGGGCTTGTGATATAGATATCAGATGGATTTCAGAAGTTGTTTGATGGCTATGGTATGTGTCTAAAATTACCCAAATAGATACTTTTAATTACATTTTTTTTTCTTCAACAGATATCAGCAAATCCCGGGAGGACCCACCGGTGCAGCCAGTGATGAACATGGACCCAAGAACTCTGATGGGGGACAGGAGGAGGAGCTTCAAGGCGGCCTGGTACCACATCCACCCCTGGCTTCAATATTCAAACAAATCAGACTCTGTGTTTTGTTACGCCTCCAGGCATTTTAGTCTCAGAGACTGTATTTGATTCAAAATTGGGTTTTAACAACAGGAAGAAGGCAACTTACCAAGAGGGGCGATTTGCAATTCATGCAAGGTCTGAGTGGCACAAACAAGCAATGATATTGTGGGGATCTATTTTCTCATAACTGGATGGGATGACTAACTTAGAAAGAATGCATTAATGATTAAAGCATAAAAGGTTTGTACTGTACTGATATGGATTGTTTCACATAACAAGCTGTGATTCATGTGAGGAACGTTAGGGGGTAGGATAAGATAAGACTTGTATTTCTCACAGATACGAACACTGCCTCTTTGTTGTCTGTGAACCGTTGTCTGTGAACCGTCCTTGAACGTAGGTACTTAGAGTACAGTGGAACGGTGTCTTTTGGGTGCTGACTCTACAGGTTGTTATGATAAAAACTTATGCCTGGCAACAGTGTGCAACAGTGGAGCGCCAAGGGTCTGGGACCAGCCGGTGCGCCAACGGATTGGCTGAGTAAGTCTAAACCAAGCTCAGTCTCTACTCGGATTGGCCAGCAGGGAGCGGGAACTATCTCTGTCAGAGTATTTTAAGAAGAACTCATAACAATGGATCAGTTCTCTGTCTGCCCTACGTGGTATTTCAGTGAGCCCGTATACGAACCAACATACTTATCATGCATACATTCTGCACATAATAAATTTAGCTTGGATTGAATATCTCTTGATTATGTTTTCTCTTATTCCAATACCAGATTTGAATTATGCAATTTCTAACAATTACATGGAGAGACAAACAGAAAGCTTTAAAAAGTAATACAACACTGGTAAATGCCCTGAACAAGGAACACAACAAACAGGTTCAAGAAAATCGGGACTATATTAAAACAATAGGAGAAGTACTACTACTGACGGCCATGCAAAACATTGCACAAAGAGGACACGATGAGTCTGATAATAAAGGGAACTTCATGGCAATCCTAGAGACAATAGCTAATAGCTAAGCATGACACAACTGTTAAAAAAAGGTTGACTTCCATTCATAATGCAAAATACACAAGCAAAGGGATTCAGAATGAGGTTCTGAGTTGTTTGGCAGACATGGTTTGAACAGAAATTATAGAAGTGAAAGACAGTGAGGTCATAATGGCAGACGGAACAAAAGATGTAAATAAAAAAAGGAGCAGATATCTCAGTGGAGCTGTCCATGAGAGCTGTCTCCACTTTGAATCGGCTGATCCACTAGATGCATAAGGGCTTACTGACTAAATCATACACATATTAGAAAGTCATAGTCTTGTATACAAAAACAACCTAGTAGGCCAAGCATATGACGGTGCTTCAGTTATGAGTGGCAGCATTCAGGCGTCCAGGCAACACATTAAAGAACAAGCAAAGCCTTTTACATCCACTGCAGTGCACACTGTCTAAACTTAGTTTTAGTGGAGACAGTCAAAGCTGTCTCTGAGGTAGGACAGTTCTTCTCCTTACTAGAAAGACTGTATTTCTTCACATCTGGGTCATATGTGCATCAAAAATGGCTTAGCGTACAAAGAGAGATGTACCTAGGTGCACCTAGAGAGCTTCAGAGACTAAGTGACACTCGCTGGGCATGTCGATATATGGCTCTACATACTATTATGGATAGATTGCCTGCCGTTAAGCGAGTCCTGCAAGACATAGTCCAAGAACACAACGGTGACAGATCTGTTGAGGCACGAGGTCTGATAGATTTACAATTCATTGTGTTCCTTGTTACACTCCATCAAGTTTTTGGAGAAGCAACATTTCTATCAGAGATGCTACAGTCTTCATCACTTGACCTGTCAAAGGCTGTTGATTTAGTTGAAGCCTTAGTTCAAACTTTGAATGACTACAGGGATGAGTCATTTTGATGACCTATGGAATGAAGTGTTGAACACAGCTGAGCAATGTGATACTGCAATACAGCCCCCTGCAAAACCACCAAAAAAGCTAAGCTCTCAATTTAATGGAGACTGTGTACTCAGTACAGTAGGTCAGAGGTCAGATTCATAAATAAATACAGTTTTTGTACAAACCTTTTCTACCCTGTCTTAGGTCAGATGCTCAATGAGCTTAACAGACGGTTCTCTAGCAAAAACTGTGACATAATGAATGGCATCCAAACTCTAAACCCCAAGTGATGCATTTCTCAAAGAGAAGCCCCTGTTTCCATTTGCTAGAATGTATGAATCAAATATTGAGGACTTGGGGCATGAACTACATCAGTTCAGAATAATTTGACAAAGGTAAATCCAGAGTGGCATGCAGAGACCCTCCAGTGTAGTAGAGCTAGCGTTATTCATTGAGCCTTATAAAGAAGTTTTCTTTCAGCTCTTTAAACTGTAGAAAATAGCTGTTTCAATCCCTGTTAGTAGCGCTTCTTGTGAACAGAGTTTTTCTGCACTAAAGCTGGTGAAAACGTATCTTAGGTCCACAATGTCAGATGAGAGATTAAACAATTTAGGTGTATTAAGTATTGAGTCAAGGAGGGCAAAGTCCTTGAATCTAGATGAATTTGCTGATCTTTTTGCAAGAAACCACGTAGAATACAGTTGATGTAACTGATACTGAATATGTAATGCAAATGTTAAATGTAATGTAAATGCAAATAATAAGTTGTTGAGAGATTATAAACATGTTGAGTGATTATACATATTCATCGCCAAACCCACTGGCTCCAGGTCATCTATAAATCACTGCTAGGTAAATCCCTGCCTTATCTTAGCTCATTGGTCTCCATAGCAATACCCACACGTAGTATGCGCTCCAGCAGGTATATCTCACTGGTCATCCACAAAGCCAACACCTCCTTTGGCCGCCACTCCTTCCAGTTCTCTGCTGCAAATGACTGGAACGAACTACAAAAATCTCTGAAGCTGGAGACTCTTATCTCCCTCACTAACTTTAAGCATCAGTTGTCAGAGCAGCTTACCGATCACTGCACCTGTACACAGCCCATCTGAAATTAGCCCACCCAACTACCTCATCCCCATATTGTTATTTATTTTGCTCATTTGCACCCCAGTATCTCTATCTGCACATCATCTCTTGCACATCTAGCATTCCAGTGTTAATATTAAATTGTAATTATTTTGCACTATGGTCTATTTATTGCCTTACCTCCATAACTTACTACATTTGCGCACACTGTATATAGATTTTCTATTGTGTTATTGACTGTACGTTTTGTTTACCCCATATGTAAGTCTGTGTTGTTGTTGTTTTTATCACACTGCTTTGCTTTATCTTGGCCAGGTCGCAGTTGTAAATGAGAACTTGTTCTTAACTGGCTCACCTGGTGGTATTTTGCCTATTAATGCCTGCAATTCAGTGAAGAAAACGATATGACAACAATAATGTGTAATGTAACTGGCCCCTCTAACAGTACAACTGGCCACAGCCTGGCCCCTCCCAGTTGAAATGGTCTAGAACCGCCACTGTTTGGAGGAGCAGTGACTAAATATCTCGCAGCCATTTTAGGTATGTGGCAATCCGCTCAGAGTAAAATATACATCCACCTCTTTTTCATTGAAAGGCGGTACAAGCCGGCTGTTCCGACCAAGATTAAACGATGATCAGAATCGAATTTGTACATTTATCTAGCATCTCCCATGTGGGGTTTTCCACAAATTCTTCCAACTTAGTCCATGGCTTTTTTTTTTTTACCCTGTGTGTTTATGCAACTTTCAAAATGATTCTACCAATCTTATAACCCCTTTGGGGTGATGTAAGTGACAAACTCTACCACAAATGTGTATTTTGAACACCCAATTATCTGGGCACAGCAGACCTTCAGAGTAGGTGACTAGAGTGACTACCGTACTAATGGGAAACAAGATCCTGGACGAGCCCTCATTTTGTTACGTTCCCACAAGCCAAACTCAAAATGGTCACTCATAACAAAGGGAACTAACAAAGAAAATCACTGACAACCAAACAAACAAACAAACAGAAAAGGGGTTCTGAAAGGGGTTCTGAAAGGAGTTCTGAAAGTGGCTGTCCATTGAAAGTTGTCAGCCACTAGGAAGGGGTTCTAAAAGACACAACCCACAACAACTTTAGAATAGGGTGTAAAAATAAAATGGTGCAAAACAAACACCAAAAATCAGGCTTCTTTCAAACTTAAAAGGTTGAACTCGTACCTCAGTTGACGTAAGGTGTAGCTCTCCCAACATCTCTCAAGCTCAACTGGAGCACTGGGCCAGCCACTCTTAAATGTCATCGCCAAAATATGTAATGTGCAAGAAATGCGGTCTATAATCTAGATCTTCACAATAAAATGTGGCCTGTAGGCGAAGTCCTCCCTGGGAGGTAAATTCAGTTGCCTAAACTGAGGGGAACAGCCATCAACAGGAAGAAAAAAGGAATTGTGTGGTAGCCCATATTGGACTGGCCATCTATCCTAAACTGTAGTACAATAAAAATAATAGCTTTTATATTGCCATATATTGATGCAATGCGCTATATCCCCACGAGGAAGCAGCCCCAGTCTGTATGACCCTTCAATATATTGTCCGTTGGTGTTGGTTCATTATCTGAATGTCCTGGACCATAGGAAATATAATAACAAAGTCCAATGTTACACAATAATAGTGTTCAATTTGCTGTTTGACTTCAAAACTCTTGATTTTTACAATCACACACAGAGATCCGTTGCAGACCAGTGCCGTGCACAATGTTTATCAGCGGCGTGGGAGAGATACTGTTCTATAACATTACTCCTGCTCTCTCAGGTTGCTGATAAGGTAAGAAGTCATTGTTCACCTGACATCCATATAACATTAACATGATTAGTTCCCATTCATGCACTGGTTAACTGCAGATAAACAGAAAGAGACCAGGGTTAAAATGTATTAATTTATTGAAGTTTTAAAAGATTCAGAGACTATAGAAAAGACAGACAACACCAATAGCTCAGCAAAACCTCAAAATAAACGATGCAAAAAGACAAGTCTAAAAACTACAATCCCCCCTCAAGCAGGGTCTGTAGCATGACTTTACTGTCCTGTCAATATAATTAAAATGGTTAAAAGTCCTAAAATGAAACCTTGAGGAACTCCAGTGAGATCATAGACCATCAGCAGTAATACATCAAGTCCCATCAGTAAGGTAACTATGGAACCAGTTACATGCTGCTTCACCCAACCCATTAGAGGAGTCTTTGCAATAATCAACAGTATCAAAGGCTTTAGGGAGATCAATAAAATGAACAGCACAAGACAGTTTCTTATCCATAGTTTTTACTATATCATTTAAAACCAGGGCTGCTGCAGAAACGGTGCCACGTGGATAGTAGTATAGATTTTTATGCAAGATCGTTGTTGATCTTAACACTGGCCTCTAGTGGCAGTTCTGTGTCAAGTTACCAGAGCAAGAAAGGCAGCGCCGACCATCTTGGAAACGCTTGACAACTCTTGGCACCTGGAAGAGTATTGTAAGAGTTTAAAATTAAAATAATTTTGGCCGCTATTTTGTCTCAGACTCAACATGTAACTTGTCGATTAGATGTTAGGTCTTCTTGTCTTCTTCAGCCTTCAGATGACTGTTACTATAACTAGCCAGCTACAGTGAAGTTTGTTAAAACTATTGGTCGCTAAATCCGGAGAAATGCAATTGTGTTCGTTGTCCGTAGCTTATGCCTGCTCACACCGTAACCCCACCGCCACCATAAAAAAATGGACATTAGCAAACCGCTCCCCACATGGCCCCATACACGTCGTCTGTGGTTGTGAGGCCAGTTGGATGTACTGCCAAATTCTCTAAAATGCTTATGGTAGAGAAATGATCATTACATTTTCTGGCAACAGCTCTGGTGGACATTCCTGCAGACAGCATGCCAATTGCAATGCCCGAATGTTCTGTTTTGTGCAGGACTTCCGTTGTGTCGTTCTTGCCATTTTGCGAACGTTAGCTAGCTAGCTCAAAATGTCTTGGGATCATACCAAGAAAAACCTTTCAAAGTTGAATGGCAAGGTGTCTGTTTTTTTTATTTTTTTATAAATTTGCAAGCATTTCTAAAAACCTGTGTTCACTTTGTCATTATGGGGTATTGTGTGTAGATTGATGAGGGGGAAAAATAATTTAATCAATTTTAGAATAAAGCTGTAACGTAACAAAGTTGAAAAAGTCAAGGGGTCTGAATACTTTCCGAATGCACTGTAGGTCCACTTACTACAGGTACATCCACATAAGCTCCATCAGTCTGCACTGTAGTTCTACCAATCTGTTTTACGGCCTCTGCATACGATACATCATGACTGCTCCTATATCTCTTAGCCTCTCTCTGTCCCTGGCATCCACCCAATGCTGCACTGTGTTCTCCCCCACAATTACAGCACTTAACCTGCACATTGCTTGTAACTCTTGATTGTTTTTTGTTTTTGTTTTGCACAGTTCTCTTCATTTTTCACATTTACCTGAATAGTTTTGCATAATTAGTCTTGGTGTTTTTTATGTCTTGCCTTTTACAGCTCTCTTCATACATCTTTATGCCTAACGATAACTTCTCATTATTTATGAATATTTGTATTATACCTTGTATAGCTCTTTCTTTTCATATGGCACTTCATGAACTTATCTAAGCATAACGTAACACATCTTGCACTTTGCAAATTATGGCGTTAATAAAAACACTATGAAATTCCACTTTGTTGACATTTTGTTTGATACTTAACATTTTGAAATGAAGGATAAGGAGGCATGTCTAAGGGTTTCAGATGCTTTTTCAGTTTGATTCTGGGTTTTCAAGAATAGGAAACTATATATATATATATATATGCAGTACCAGTCAAAAGTTTGGACACACCTACTCATTCCAGGGTTTTCTTTATTTTTACAGTTTTTTTACATAGCAAATAGGTTTGAGGTTTACTAAAGATGGAATCCGCAGTAGGGAAAACACAGTTGTTTTTGTTGTAATATCGCAAACGGGCGTGGCAGTTTCACCATAAAGGATTTCAGCTTTAAGATCAAGACAATCACTCTCACCCAGTAGCACTTGGGTTGTTTTTTACAAATCATTACCCCCATATAACGTAACAGATAAGATGTTCTGTGTGATATGGTATCATGGCTATTGTTTCCTGCATCTTTTTTTTCTGCAAAGTTCTTTGTTGATGGCAACGGGAGATACACGAAAATTTGAGTCAAATGCACAGATAATCAGCAAATGCCATACTGATTATCAATCTAATTGTGCAAAACAGTGATGAATTTCACATGGTGGAAGCCCCCAAGTCAAGGAGGATGTCAAGTTGGGATTTGGCTTGGAAACATGGGTTTACTTAGAGGCACAAGTACCATGTACCATTATCCTGTGATGTAGGAAAGGAAAATGCTGCTAGACCACATCTATTGGTTTTTACCTTTCAGTTACAGCTGCTCAAATTGTCTTGGAAGTTACATCCCAACTCTCCCTGTTAACTGTAAGTGTCTCTGGATAAGAGCGTCTGCTAAATGACTCAAATGTAAATGTAAAAATACACTGTACATGGAGCTTACTCTTCCCAATCAATGTACTCTTGAATTAAGCGAAGACAGTTCTTAATTTAAAAAGCCTTTTATTCTCTTAGCATTTCCATTGAAGTTAACACATTACTGCATATAGGCCATCAGGACGTATTGTACGTGTTCTGTTGGTTGACAAGAAAAATCAATAAAAATGGCATGGTTATAGTTATTTTATTCAGAAATGTTTTTTTGTTGTTTAATTAAGTCAAACCAATATTCAAGTACACACTGAGTGTACAAAACATTAGGAGTGTGTCAAGAACTGAAATGCTGCTGTTTTTTTTTCACGCTCAACAGTTTCCCGTGTGTATCAAGAATGGTTCACCACCCAAAGAACATCCAGCCAACTTGACACAACTGTGGGAAGCATTGGAGTCAACATGGGCCAGCATCCCTGTGGAATGCTTCCGACAGCTTATAGTCCATGCCCTGACGAACTGAGGCTGTTCTGAGGGCAAAAGGGCTGCAACTCAATATTATGGAGGTGTTCCTAATGTTTTGTCACCTACATTCATTTTTATGTAGATACAGTATCTATCCCAACATTTTTTAAATATATATCCACCTCAGAGGTTTGTCACAAAACATTTTGTCATTTTATAGTCACAGTCTTAGTAAGAAGATTAAGTAAATCACTTTTTGATTCAGTGAAAATAAGTCAACTAAAGGTTGACAAAGTATCAAAAGGCTTTAACAATTTTTAAGCCTTCAGACACAGATTAAGTTTAGACTTTTATATTTATATTCCCTTAATTTGTTTTGTAAACAGTGTTCTTATTGTGTTTTTAATTTACTTATTTCTTCCATTGACCCCCCCCCCCCCCTTATTTATATTCTTATTTGTTGTTGTAATGTCATTCTTCTGTTTACTGTGTGTCCTGTGCATATGATTGATTCATTAATTAAGTTTCTCCTGTCCAAGCTCTGAGTACGTTTTGCATTTCTTTTACTCTTGTTACAATCACCTTAAGTCTGTCTTGTTTCTCCTTAACTCTGCGTCGCTCTTCTGGGAGAACATTTTCTCCTCTCGCGATCTTCTCCAGAATCTCAGACTCGTGTTTCATCTTCTTCAACCCAATGATCCGATCCTCGAAGCCTGGCTTGCATTCATCCTCCTCTGTGCGAATGAGTATCTCGATGTACTCCACAGTGGAGATAGAGCTTGGCTTCAGTGCAATATCATTTAACCTCTTGAGACAGTTGGAGGACAACTTGATCAAATACATCAGTTTTTCCTCGATCACATGGAACTCATCCTCAAGCTGCTCCAGCATCTGCTTGTTGGACATAAACTTGCCCTGTGCCTTCATGAAGTTCTCCTTCAGTTCTTGAATCGTCTTTTTCTCTGTCTTAGTTTCATATGTCCATAAGGCTTTTTCCCTTTCGTGCACACCCTCAGAGCAGTTTCCTGGACACATGACACACTTGCCATTGGCATCCATCACAGCACAAGTTTTTATGTTATCCTTATCTGTGAGATAGCAGCAGGTGTGGCATGTGAATTGGCATGTGTTACAGTTTGTAGCAAAACAATTTAATTTGGTTCTCACAGCCACTAGAACATCTACCTCTTTCTCAAAGTCTTGGTTCTGTTTCATGTTCTCATCATCATTCTCCAGACACTGTTTGAAGCTTTTGATCTCATTCAGCTTTGACAGACCTGCAGTGATCTGAGGGGTTAGCCGGCTCATGGCCCTCTCCAGACGCTCACGTTCTTCCAGCACTTTCTTGGTTAGTGTCAGATCTTTGCATTCAATAGTTTCCAAGGTGTTGAAGAAAGCCTTCATCTGCTTAAAAGTTGACCTCCAGACAATCTTCTCTAGCCGTTCCCCATCATCATCATCTGAATCATTTTCATCAGAACTATCCCCTTTCTCCCTTTTCTGTGTGTACAAAGATGAATTGTTGAATTTGAAATGAGTTGGAAGTCCCTTCTTGTTCTTCTGACAGGGCAACTCTGCAGCTTGGATCGCCCCTAGCACTGGTATGTCTTTCCCATCAGCAAATGTCACAAGCATCAATATGTTTTCAGCAATGTCCTTTCCAAAGATTGACAGGATGGAGTCAAAAATGTACTTCTGATTTGCACTAAGACGGACGAGGGGTGCCTGAACTACGAAGCAGACTGCATCAATGTGATCAATCCCTAATGGGTTACACAAGAATTCCTTCACTTGCTCTGTGATCAATTTATCTTGTGCCATTCCTCTGGTGTCTCCAAACCCTGGTGTGTCAATGATGGTCAGTGAATAAGGAATCTGGAAGCCTGGCTGGTTGTAGAGCTCGTATGATGTCACAACTGAAGTCTGGCTTTCAGCCTGTGACTTGTTGGTCACCTCATGGATGAGCTTAAAGCGGTAACAGTCTTCCCACTCTACCCCAAGAATGTAGTTTATCATGACATTGACCAGAGTTGTTTTTCCTGCACCTGTGGCCCCCAGAAGCAATATGACCTTGTTATTCACTTGCTCCACTTTCCTGCCAAACATGTAATGGTCAAAACTCAAATTTTGACCAGATTTCTTCCCCAGCATCAGCTTATGGATTGAGGGGTTTCCTTTCTGCAATTTCGCTGATTGTTTGAGGAATCGCTCACTTTTTGCTCCCGTCAATTTGCTTGGTTTTGGTATGGGATCAGACTCCCCAATGGTGGTCAGTACCGTCTCAGGACTGGGTAGACTCTTCCCATTTTCACCACAGTTAGCAGACACTCTGACACTGTACGCAGTGTCAGCTTCCAGTCCCTTCAGTGTACACTCTCTGGTGGTGGTTTTGTTGGTGTGCCACATCTGATTGTTTGCAGCCTTTGCACACTCTCTGTATTCAACCACATAACCAATGACAGCAACATCTTTCCCCACAACAGTGGGAATGTCCCAGCTCACCTTGATACTGCCTAACTCTATGCTCTTCTCTGTGGGTGGTCCAGGAGGACTGCATGGGCGGGTCCTTACATAATCTGTCCATTCACTGGAGAAGCTCAGACCAGGTCTACACACCGCCCTACAGCTGAAGCGATACTCTTTGTAGGGATCCAAATGCTTGACGGTGACCTGGTTAGTTGTAGCATCAGTGATGACCTCGGTCCACTCAGAGTCAGCCTGCACAGCCTGGTACAAAACCTGGTACGACTCCACAGATTTGACGCCAAGGTTGGGAGGTTTGATTTGCAAGTGGACACAGTCATGCTCCAGATTCTTGATGGTGGGGACACCTGGCTTTGATGGCAGCTCAAACTGTGGACTCAAAAGTGTCCCTCTCTCATAGACATGGATGGAAGATGCAGTGATGAGTTTGTCTGGAATTGAAGCGATGCAGAATGCAAGATTTTCTCTGCCTTTGTTTGATTCTTTAAAGTCTAGGAACAGATGTATGGTTTGCCTGGTTAGCGTAGTTACTTCCCCAGAATGAAACCACTTTTCTGCACCAGGTTTCTCAGCTATGTTGTGGTTGTAAGGCAACTGAGAACCAGCACTCTTTGATTCCTCCAACAAGTACTTCTCCATGTCTCCCAGGTACTCCTCTTCCTCCTTCAAAGATGACAATGCAAAACAAACGACATAATCATTAGCTTGATCAAGCACTATTTTATCAAAGTCACCCTTGGATGACACAACTTGAAACTCTTTCATTATGTCAAGGTAGGAACTGACAACATTCATCTCTCTCTCTCTGTCGTCCAGGTACGTGCTCATAAGGTAATTCTGGAATGGAGAGCGTTCCTTGCTGTTAAGCATTGTTATCAGCTCTTCTTCCTCCATCCCTCCTCCTCGTATTGTGGGAAGGACCTTGCAGAGGCTTTTCTGGAACACCAGCTTGTACTCTGAGCACAAGTCCTTGAACTTGTTGAGCTTGGCTTTGATTTCAGGGAACTTGATAGCCATGTCTTCCTTCATCATGTCCTGGCATTGTACATCAGTATTGTCCAGTCCGTCCAAGAGTCGCTGTGCACGACGCACCAGGCTAACACTGATCTGCCTGACTAGCTGGGCAGCTGCAGAGTCCAGGTTCTTGAGAGGATAGAGCCAGACGGTCATGGGCACAGCGTGTTCTCCGTTCTCCCCTAGCAGACGTGGCAGGCCAGCATACACCCTGATGGCATCTTCAAATGTGACAGGGTTGTTTTCTAGTGCAAAATCACCATGGAAATTGCAGTTGAATTTATTGGCCTCCCTCTGCTCTTCCTCACTCATCTTCAACTTTGCCTGCCCTTCTATTGATATGAGAGGGATCTTTTTTATCATGGCCTGCAGGTTTCCTTGGATGTCCTGGTGGTTTTCTCCTGAGGAAACCTCTTGGTCAAAAACGAAAAAGGCCTGCGCTCCGTAGAGCAGGGCAGTCACCACATGGGTTGCAGAGCCCTCTTGTAAGACATTACAGTGTTTCACATTTCCTGCCCCCAGGTGGTCCATGGTTAGCTGCTCGAAGCGAGTGGTGGTACGGTACTGCAGAGAAACCCTAGACTGACGCTTTGAGGTCTTTTTGTCATGTAGGAATTCAGCAGAACCTTTTACACTGACTAAGCCACCAAGAAAACTGGCCTCAAGAGATGCAGACACATTCAAAGCTTCTGACTTTGCTTCACTTGAGTCTGAAGCAATGATTTTGAAGTCAGTGTTTGGTTGTGGACGGATATTGATGTGTTTCTGCAGCATCTCAGAATCCCAGAGAGTGATACCTGCAGTTTAAAGAGAGAATGACCAAAGAATGTTTACTGTGAAAATAATACTCCAACGTGTACATGTATAATTATTTCTATATGTAAACATGGTTTCATTCAAATAACTAATTGAAGGTAAATATTGAACTCAAAGTAAATATTCTAGGTGACATGACACCCATAGTTAGAAAACCTAAACCTCCTACACTCTCAGAAGAAAAGAGTGCTATGTAGCACCATTTGTCCTTGTAGGAGAACCAGTCTGGAAATGGGTTCCAGATAGAACCCTTTTCAGGTCAAATAGAACCTGGGTTTCAAATAAAGGGTGCTATTTGGAACCAGAAAGAGTTCTATCTAGAACCTTTTAACAGATGGTTCCCCTACAGGGACAAATGGTGCCACATAGCACTCCTTCTTTCTGAGAGTGTATCTTTGCCATTGATCACTTCTACGACAGTATTACTACTAAATGACCACTTCAAAAACAACTTGCATGCCATCAGCCGTTTGTTCCAAGTGTGTCCTCGAGCTTTTCTTACTCTGTGGTGACCATAGAGATGTACCAGAAAACTCATCTCTCTTTGCAATAGCCACTTCTGTTACAGCATCATAGAGGACTTTAGTGCCCAAAAGCCTGTTTTAGCATGGGGACTTTCACCATTTTGAAGTAGTCAACTGGGCGAGACTTCCTTTGGGTTAAGGAAGGATTACATAATTCAATCTGGGTCCTCAGGAGGGATCAGACAGAATATAATCACTGCCACCTGGTGAGGTTAGCATAGGGCTAATGTATGCCATGTTATCTGTCCCCTGTAGCTCAGTTGGTAGAGCATGGCGCTTGCAACGCCAGGGTTGTGGGTTCGTTTCCCACGAGGGGCCAGTATGAAAATGTATGCACATACTAACTGTAAGTCGCTCTGGATAAGAGCGTCTGCTAAATGACTAAAATGTAAAAAATTTATCTGATGGGACCAGATACAAGTTAGCATTCTGTCACGTGCATGTATTGTGACTATTGTGATTTCCCATTGAAGCCAATTCAGTTGCAGTAATTCCGTTACCCATTTAGAGATATTTGAAAAGTAACGGAATTACAAGACAATATTTCTTAAACTTACAGAAGGTAAACCATTTCTCCAAAACGAAATATAAGTGCTGATATAAGTTGGCAGGGGTTTTTACGTCAACATATGTGTTCTTTTATATTTCTGATACCTTTTAAGACTTTCCTGGTAGATGTTTTCTAAAAGACCCCTTTTCCCTCAGTTTATCCAGAAATCAAAGCCTTCATTTATGACTACTTTTTAGAGATGGAAAATGGCTGAAAAAGTAACACTATATATACAAAAGTATGTGGACACCCCTTCAAATGAGTGGATTCGGCTATTTCAGCCACACCCGTTGCTGACAGGTGTATAAAATCGAGCACACAGCCATGCAATCTCCATAGACAAACATTGGCAGTAGAATGGCCTTACTGAAGAGCTCAGTGACTTTCAACATGGCACTGTTATAGGATGCCACCTTTCCAACAAGTCAGTTCCTCAAATTTCTGCCCTGCTAGAGCTGCCCCGGTCAACTGTAAGTGCTGTTATTGTGAAGTGGAAACGTCTAGGAGCAACAACGGCTCAGCCGCGAAGTGGTAGGCCACACAAGCTCACAGAACGGGACCGCCAAGTGCTGATCATCTGTCCTCGGTTGCAACACTCACTACTGAGTTCCAAACTGCCTCAACGTCAGCACAAGAACTGTTCGTCGGGAGCCCTAACCCTATAAAAGGTGTAAAGTAATTTCACTTTTATTATTACTATTATTTATCGCTGATATGAAGGATACAGTACGTTACTGTTTCCAAAACCGTACCGCAAGCAATGCATTTTGACGTTCAGAACGAGCATCGGGGCTCTTAACAAATTCCCGACCCCTGGCCAGAAGATCGGCTACTATCGTCAATGGTCGCTAAAGGTAGTTAGTGTCTATGAATGGGTCAATGGTCGCTAAAGGTAGGTAGTGTCTATGAATGGGTTAGTCTGTGCTTAACTCCGTAGAGGAGTTGAGGTACTTGGCTAGTATGAATCGGCATATTGGATGACTTGGGGAGGCCAGTTATTTTAGAGAAAATATGCCTATTTTACAGTAGACTACAGTCACTGGCTGATGTTTAGTCCGGCGTGTAGGCTACGTCACGATGTCACTAGCATGTACTGAGGAAACCCACCAGACAAAATGTAGCCTATATTTTCTCCTCCTGAAACTAATACTACGATGTGATACAATGTAACACTCGAATAAACGCAAGCTTCTGTGCTTGGTAAACTAGTCGCAACAGTGACAACTACAATGTATACATTTTGGGATCGACAGATTCTACTGTATTCCAAACTGAATATACATTTTACGCATGCGTACAAGTACAAAGGCTAGGCACTTATGGACAGTCAGTAAAAACAGAGGAAATCAACCCAAAGCTTCGAGCTAGGGATTCAATGGTTGGGGGATCGAAACAACGATGGCTTACCGAAACACAGGGGCTGGAGCTGGTGCTGGGAGTCGGTGAGCGCCGCACGGTTACCAGCGCCATTCAGCGACCGGGAAACAGATACCTGAGAGAAAGCGACAACGGCGAGACGGTCATAATTGTTTCGGAAGAAGTCAGCTGTACCCGGGTTATTCGCTCGTTCGTAGGCAGCTAGCTACTCCCCGGCTGTTTCCTCTGGACGGATGATTAGCGCATGCGCAGCAGCCGCCAGCTGTCAATTCCGATTTAACCTGTTATGTGCTGGAAACAGACAAAGCAGCAGACAGTGCAGGCCAGAGTTTCCCAACTGCCCCCCCCCAGTTTTCTGAGCAAGTGATTTTAATTTTGTAAATCTGTTCCCAAGTATTCCCACGCATAATAGAGACACGTGATCATATACAAACGTAAGCAAGGTTTGAAATGATTATGTTTTAGTCAAATATTATATCTGTTTGGGCTTCTTGCGGCCCATTTGCAGTCTACAAAGTATTAGGAATTATGTTCCAGCCCCTGCTCAATAAAAAAATCACCCCGCAGCTGAATCTAGTTGATGATCCCTGGTTTAGACTATGAAGTGAATCTCCACACTCTGAAAGAATAATAAACAAGTCTATCTGCGTGACTTGTTTTCTGCTGATAATTCAGTCACCCCCCTGTAATAGAGAGTTTTCAGTTTTGTTCTGATGGAAATGTGGTGAAATGAATTGTGTTGTTTTGTGGTGAAATAGTTTGTGTGACCTCTGGACTGTAGTTATGGGCCCATAGCCTACTCCAGTCAAGCTAAACAGTCACTTTCCTGTAAACAAAATATATAATACATTGATAAAAAAGACCAACAAGTGTAATCTATTCAATAGATCGTACCTGTATCCACACCTCACACCATGACAGTATATGGGTCACATTAGAAGGGGTTATTTCAATCGAATTCTACAGGACCCCAGTAGGGCAGGCAGACTACCACAGCATTCAGACTTGTTCATGTGAATAACTGGCTAAAAGGGGAACCTGCCCATATACAGTGGGTCCTCAGGACAAGGGTTGAGGAATGGAACCCTACATTACATGGCTGCGGGAGATGTTTAGGGGTGGGGGGGGGTGCTGAAGGGAGATGTTTAGGGGTGGGGGGTGCTGAAGAGAGATGTTTAGGGGTGGGGGGTGGGGGGTGCTGAAGGGAGATGTTTAGGGGTGGGGGGTGCTGAAGGGAGATGTTTAGGGGTGGGGGTGCTGAAGGGAGATGTTTAAGGGTGGGGGGGGTGGGGGGGTGCTGAAGAGAGATGTTTAGGGATGGGGGGTGCTGAAGAGAGATGTTTAGGGGTGGGGGGGTGCTGAAGAGAGATGTTTAGGGGTGGGGGGTGCTGAAGAGAGATGTTTAGGGGTGGGGGGGTGCTGAAGAGAGATGTTTAGGGGTGGGGGGTGCTGAAGAGAGATGTTTAGGGGTGGGGGGGTGCTGAAGAGAGATGTTTAGGGGTGGGGGGTGCTGAAGAGAGATGTTTAGGGGTGGGGGGTGATGAAGGGAGATGTTTAGGGGTGGGGGGTGCTGAAGGGAGATGTTTAGGGGTGGGGGTGCTGAAGGGAGATGTTTAAGGGTGGGGGGGTGGGGGGGTGCTGAAGAAAGATGTTTAGGGGTGGGGGGGTGCTGAAGAGAGATGTTTAGGGGTGGGGGGTGCTGAAGGGAGATGTTTAGGGGTTGGGGTGCTGAAGGGAGATGTTTAGGGGTGGGGGGTGCTGAAGGGAGATGTTTAGGGGTGGGGGTGCTGAAGAGAGATGTTTAGGGGTGGGGGGTGCTGAAGAGAGATGTTTAGGGGTGGGGGGTGCTGAAGGGAGATGTTTAGGGGTTGGGGTGCTGAAGGGAGATGTTTAGGGTTGGGGGTGCTGAAGGGAGATGTTTAGGGGTGGGGGTGCTGAAGAGAGATGTTTAGGGGTGGGGGGTGCTGAAGAGAGATGTTTAGGGGTGGGGGGTGCTGAAGGGAGATGTTTAGGGGTTGGGGTGCTGAAGGGAGATGTTTAGGGTTGGGGGTGATGAAGGGAGATGTTTAGGGGTGGGGGGTGCTGAAGAGAGATGTTTAGGGGTTGGGGTGCTGAAGGGAGATGTTTAGGGGTGGGGGGGTGCTGAAGGGAGATGTTTAGGGGTGGGGGTGCTGAAGGGAGATGTTTAGGGGTTGGGGTGCTGAAGGGAGATGTTTAGGGGTGGGGGGGTGCTGAAGGGAGATGTTTAGGGGTGGGGGTGCTGAAGGGAGATGTTTAGGGGTGGGGGGTGCTGAAGGGAGATGTTTAGGGGTGGGGGGGTGCTGAAGGGAGATGTTTAGGGGTGGGGGTGCTGAAGGGAGATGTTTAGGGGTGGGGGGTGCTGAAGGGAGATGTTTAGGGGTGGGGGGGTGCTGAAGGGAGATGTTTAGGGGTGGGGGGTGCTGAAGGGAGATGTTTAGGGGTGGGGGGTGCTGAAGGGAGATGTTTAGGGGTGGGGGGTGCTGAAGAGAGATGTTTAGGGGTGGGGGGTGCTGAAGGGAGATGTTTAGGGGTGGGGGGGTGCTGAAGGGAGATGTTTAGGGGTGGGGGGTGCTGAAGGGAGATGTTTAGGGGTGGGGGGTGCTGAAGGGAGATGTTTAGGGGTGGGGGGTGCTGAAGAGAGATGTTTAGGGGTGGGGGGTGCTGAAGAGAGATGTTTAGGGGTGGGGGGTGCTGAAGAGAGATGTTTAGGGGTGGGGGGTGCTGAAGAGAGATGTTTAGGGGTGGGGGGTGATGAAGGGAGATGTTTAGGGGTGGGGGGTGCTGAAGAGAGATGTTTAGGGGTGGGGGGTGCTGAAGAGAGATGTTTAGGGGTGGGGGGTGCTGAAGGGAGATGTTTAGGGGTGGGGGGTGCTGAAGAGAGATGTTTAGGGGTGGGGGGTGATGAAGGGAGATGTTTAGGGGTGGGGGGTGCTGAAGGGAGATGTTTAGGGGTGGGGGGTGCTGAAGAGAGATGTTTAGGGGTGGGGGGTGCTGAAGAGAGATGTTTAGGGGTGGGGGGTGATGAAGGGAGATGTTTAGGGGTGGGGGGTGCTGAAGTTTTCTCCCCGCCCTGTTGACGACTATTTTTGTCCTCTCATACAGGAGGAATAAAGGCCCTGATTTATTTTACTAAACATTTTTTAAAATTCTGATTTATCAGGGGGTGCTGTAGCACCTTCAGCACCTCTACTTCCCGCGGCTATACTACAGGATCCACTATCAGCTCTGTATTGAACTGGTGAGCATGGTGAATCTGACAGAGGGAGAAAGTCAAGACTGTGTTTCTTGGCTCCTGTGGCGCAAGACTGTGCCTCTCTGCCTGTCTGAGCTGAGCACTATCCTGCTACTCTCTGTAACCACAAGTAGGTAGAAGTTGCCAGTAAACACAAATCCGTTTTTGGTTTTTATTAGATGTAGTAAACTGATCCTAGATCTGTGCCTAAAGGCAACTTCTACTCTGAACATACAGTACCTGCATCCCTAATGGCACAATATTCCCTATATAGGGCACTAAAGTAGGGTGGCATTTGAGACACAGCCTGTATCTACACACACAGCTGTTACGTCAACAGGAACAGGAAGTGTGTCATCACCTGCGCCCCTTCCTCTTCCTGTATAGCCTAGCCCCCATCCCCCATAATAGTACACTCAACAACACCAACATAGGCCTCCATCATCAATATAGTGTGTATTGTCCTATAAGCCTGGCGATGTTCAAATGTCTTGTTTTATTTTAAAAGGGATGATTCTGACGCAAAAACAAATTTCCCCTTCAGGGATAATAAAGTTTTGTTTAGACTACCAATACTTCACAGGGACAACACCTGTTTACTCTGAAACAGACAAACATGAGCAAACATCCAATGTAAACAACTAGTGGCCTAAACCACTGTGCTTTATCTCTACGAGAGGGTTGTGTTGCTCTGCAGACTGGTCTTCAACAGAGAACCAAAACCTTTATGAGCGGTAAAGGGGAGAGGAGAGCTACACGCACATCAACTACCTCATTTCATTCAAACACCTTGACAAAACTTTCCATAAAAAGGAAGCTCTTTGACACAACAGAAATCAATTTGTTTTTGTTCAGTGGGTGTTGTCTTTGGATGTTTATTGCTTTCATGCATCATGCCTAGCGGGTCAACAATATTGTATTCCAAAATGCTTCATTACCACACAATTACACATGGGTGAGAGAACATGACTCTGCATAAATAAATAGTAACACACACACACAATCACAGTTCATGTTTCAGTAGCACTGGCCCCACCCACTTCAGTTCAGAGAGCACTCTGGGGTGTATTCATCACCAGGAACCAAACTGAAGCAAATGAGAGGAAACGGGGGAGGGAATTTGTCCAGTAAGAAACGCTTGTTTTCATTTTTCTGTGGCACAACGTTTTGCTACGGTGTGTGCTAATGAATACACCCCAGCTCTAGCCATCCATCCATCCATCCTGACTGGCAGTCTCTCTATCACTGTGAGGGGATTAGCAACAGTGGCAGCAGAGAGTAGGAGAGATAAGTTTGGGATTACGACAGGGATAATGGTTTTTGAGGTTTAGAGTCACTCAGGAGAGACAACAGAAGAGTCAGGAGGGAACCAAAGCCTCAGCTTTCATCACAGGTGATTCCTCTGATCTCACCAGAGTTAATGAGTGAGAGGAAGAAAGGCTGGGTAGTAGTGGTATGGTATTATTAAGGAAAACTGGCATGGTGGGAAGAGAGCCATCAACCAATGAAATTGTTATGGTTTCAAGGTAATTCAATTAAATAAAGAACACATGTTTTCTTTATTTTGTAATTTCTAGCCTCTGAGTGCTGTCCTCGTCTCATTTCCTTGTGAGCGTATCAGAATGCTCGGCTTGGCTGAACTGTACAATGTCGCCATCTAGTGGTAGTGGGGGCGTACTGTAGCTGTCAAAGTAACAATCTTTGTTGATTCTCTGTAGACCTGCTGGAGTTTACTACATTTACCGACAGGCCTTTGCTGATAAAGTGTTATTAGAGATTTTCACGTTACAATAAACGGAGCCGATTTAAACGTACCGATTGAAATTTCCATCTGAACGACTATTCTCCAATTCTCTGCAATGTTGAATACCTGATCTTAATCTGATTAATTGGCATGAGGCACTTTCGCCATTTACAAGAACGCTAATGAGAACACGGCGCAAACGTAATTTATTAAATGTACCAATATTATATTTATGTATAGCTACCTACATTGCATATGTTCTGGACATCTATACAATTATTTTGAGGGCTCGCGTTTTTTTATTTTAGCTTGCCAACGTATCTGTCGGCAGCTGGTCAGACATATCTGAAGGAAAACCAACAAGTGATATGTGTTTCAGTCAAATTGGATTTTTGGCATTTATAGCAATGGTTATCAACTGTACTGCAGGGATGGAACGTAAGTCGAAGAAAATAGAGGTTGTGGTGGCAGCTGCAGAGAGGTATTTGGGTGTGCGAGACTTGACATCAGAAGGGTTAAAGGGTGTGATAAGTGGCGGTGTCCCATAATTTCAGGCTGTTGGCCTGAAGTAGGACTAAATAGTGGACTATGGTAGTGATTATTATTATTTAATTTTTTGTGAGTCTAGTGATAGATGGTAGGTTATTTGTTGTATTTTTTAAAGCAAAGTAAAAGGGAGTTATACTCCAGTCTAGTAGGTGGCGGTAATGCAACAATTATTGGATGCCAACTGCCGTTAAACCTAATCGAAGAAGAACATATGGTCCTCTGTAGCTCAGCTGGTAGAGCATGGCGCTTGTAACGTCAAGGTAGTGGGTTCGATCCCCGGGACCACCCATACACAAAAATGTATGCACGCATGACTGTAAGTCGCTTTGGATAAAAGCGTCTGCTAAATAGCTTATTATTATGTTATCTGAAGGCGCAAGATTGTGGCCCCTGGTAAACAGCATTTTGAAATTGACAGTACAAAAATGTTCTTGTATCGTAGCTATTTACCATACAAACATGTTTATTAGTTGGGGTTATTTCTCCGCTGTTGCTTATCCTGTTCACCGTGTGCTGTGGCCGTTATACAGTGAAATAACTAGCTAGACACACTACAAGCCGCAATGCGTGCACGGAACCAACAACAGCATTGCAAGCGAACTTATGTCTTTCAAATGTCCGTGCTTGTTATCCAGTCACGTCACCTGTGTTCCCAGGTACGGTCTGATCATACCCCAGAAGGCAGCGTCCAAGACAGCCACCCTGCCCAGACCCTCTGTGTTTGGGGATGACTCTAATGAAGAGGTAGGAACAGTGTATTAATGTCTGTCTGTTATCAGTTATTTTATTTAACTAGCTGGGTGAGTACCATATAGCCTACCGGTATTAAGGTATTTTGCAAGAAAGCCTGAGCAGATTACATAGTAAGTATTTAAAGGATTCTTGTTTGACCAGTAGTCCCTTAAAGTCAGGACAGTTTCTACACTCTGGAGATCCTTTGCGACAGTCGGCGAGATGGGGGTGAGTGAGAGTGAGTTGCAAGTTTAGCAAAATGACTGAAGCTCTATCAGAAGTAATGTTGTGGAATGTTCCAGACCTCGGTTGGGGAGAGTTTGCAGAGGGAGTCTCTGAAGAGGAGGAGGATGATGAAGAAACAGATGGATGGATGGATGGATGGATGGATGGATGGATGGATGGATGGATGGATGGATGGATGGATGGATGGATGGATGGATGGATGGATGGATGGATGGATGGAGGAATGGAATTAGGCTAAATACAAACCCCACTAATAGTTTAATAATTTATAAAAATTGTTTAAGCTGCTTTTTTTTTGTTGCAATAATCACTGATCTGGCTTTCAAGTCTGTCTATGAAAATGCCCAATTTGTTACAAAGTTAACCAGAACCATGAATAATGCACATTCACTAATAATGACTCTTGTAGTAATAATAATGTAATGACTAATACTGTAGCAGACATTATAGAACATTATCACAGGTCTCATAAATGATCTCTCAAGCACAAGCCCACGTGCTAGTGAGTAGGCAGCTGATCTTTATATTTCAAGTTCAGCCATCTTGGATATATTTGCTAGCTAACAAGGTAGAACAGTTGAATTGTTATGAACACACCGTTCTGTCTGTCTTCAGCTGTTTTGAACAGCACGCTAGCCTGTCCACTTTGTTCAGATGTTGAAATCAAGTGGCCTACCTTATTTCTCAGAGTAAGAACGAGTTGCTAATTCCTTATATAATTAGACAGCTAGTATAAGTCTTTGGCTAAAATGCTGCTAGCGGTACGTGGTACCTCAATGCAGCGCACAACAAACTGAGCATGAATTTTCCAGAATCAATGTTCATTGATAGTCCTGTTTTAGTAGTGTCTGCTCTGTGTGCAATTTGAGTAGTTGAGACATAAAAACGGTATCGTTAACGGTTAACTTTACTTCTAGTACAGTAAAATAATGTCTCAATGTGTTTCGGTGTCCATATGACCGATTTTATTGGACCAAACCTCAAATGTCCTCCCGAGTGGCGCAGTGGTCTAAGGCACTGCATCGCAGTGCTAGCTGTGCCACTAGAGATCCTGGCTCGAATCAAGGCTCTGTCGTAGCCGGCTGTGACCGGGAGACCCACGGGGCGGCGCACAATTGGTGAGAGACTGAGGGAGGAAAAGAGATGGAGAGAGAGAAGGACTTGGAGAGAGACAGAGACTGAGGGAGGAAAAGAGATGGAGAGAGAGAAGGACTTGGAGAGAGACAGAGACTGAGGGAGGAAAAGAGATGGAGAGAGAGAAGGACTTGGAGAGAGACAGAGACTGAGGGAGGAAAAGAGATGGAGAGAGAGAAGGACTTGGAGAGAGACAGAGACTGAGGGAGGAATAGAGATGGATAGAGAGAAGGACTTGGAGAGAGACAGAGACTGAGGGAGGAAAAGAGATGGAGAGAGAGAAGGACTTGGACAGAGACTGAGGGAGGAATAGAGATGGAGAGAGAGAAGGACTTGGAGAGAGACAGAGACTGAGGGAGGAAAAGAGATGGAGAGAGAGGAAGGGGCAGAGAAGGAGGAGGAGGAGGAGGGAGAGGGGACAGAGGAGGAGGGAGAGGTGGCAGAGGAGGAGGAGGAGGGAGAGGGAGAGGAGGAAGAAGGGGCAGAGAAGGAGAGTATAGTGAGTAAGTTTGTTAAGTGTAGCAGTGAGCAGACAGTAACCTCAGCCAGAGACAGATACCTGGCCAGACAGATACCTGGCCAGACAGATACCTGGCCAGACAGATGGCACGCTCAGCCACCAATACATACATCGAGAAGGATGAGGACTAAACACACACACAAACGGTGACAACTGTGACTGCGTGTGATTACATGGAGGGTGACTGATGAACTGAGACACATTACGCCCACACATGTCAACATACTGTGTATGTAAACCTCTTTCTCTAAAAACTGCATTGGACGGACCACCAAATAGGAGTGTGGTCTCATGGTGTAAACCTCTTTCTGTAATAAACTGCATTGGACGGACCACCAAATAGGAGTGTGGTCTTCATACCCATTGACTTATTCCACATTTTGTTGTTACAGCCTGAATTCAAAATGTATCAAACTGATTCTCACCCATGTACACACAATACCCCATAATGACATAGTGAAAACATGTTTTTTGATATTTTTGCATATTTATTGAAAACGAAATACAGCAATATCTAATTTACAGAAGTATTCACACCCCTGAGTCAATACTTTGTAGAAGCACCTTTGGCAGCGATTACAGTTTTGAGTCGATCTGGGTAAGTCTAAGAGTTTGCACACCTGGGTTGTACAATATTTCCTTTTAAAAATATATATATATTCTTCAAGCTCTGTCAAGTTGGTTGTTGATCATTGCTAGTCAACTCTTGCCATAGATTTTCAAGCCGATTCAAGTCAAAACTGTAACCAGGCCATTCAGGAACATTCAATGTCTTCTTAGTAAACAACTCCAATGTATATTTGGCCTTGTCTTTTAGATTATTGTCCTGCTGAAAAGTGAATTTGTCTCCCAGTGTCTGTTGGAAAGCAGATTGAACCAGGTTTTCCTCTAGGATTTTGCCTGTGCTTAGCTCTATTCCGTTTGTTTTTTATCCCAAAACACTCCCTCGTCCTTGCCGATGACAAGCGTCCCCATAACATGATGCAGCCACCACCATGCTTGAATATATAAAGAGTAGTACTCAGTGATGTGTTGTGTTGGATTTGCCCTAAACATGTCGCTTTGTATTCAGGACATAAAGTATATTTATTATCCACATTTTTCGCAGTTTTGTTTTAGTACCTTATTGCAAACAGGATGTATGTTTTGGAATATTTGTGTATTGTACAAGCTTCCTTCTTTTCACTGTCATTTAGGTTAGCATTGTGGAGTAACTACAATGTTTTTGATCCATCCTCAGTTTTCTCCTATCACAGCCATTAAACCCTGTAATTGTTTTAAAGTCACCATTGGCCTCATGGTGAAATCCCTGAGCGGTTTCCTTCGTCTCCGGCAACTGAGTTCCATCATTTGAATGTAGTCAACTGGGTGGGACTTCCAACTTCATTGGCTGATCCCTCCTGGTGACCCTGTTGGAGTCATGTCCTGTTGGAGTCATGTCCAACCGGGTCATCAGGAGGGATCAGCCAATCGTGAAGAAGAAAATTGACTTCTTCAAAATGGAGATTGCCTTGCCTTGCTGCCCATGCTGCCATAGATGCTATAAATGGCACAGATACAAAGACGAGTCCTCTATCTATCTCTATGAGCAGAACAAGTCAGTAGTTGTATTTAAATGAAAACCCAACAAGAATAGCTGAGAATATAAGTTAATTATCAATTTCACACTGTAATGCCAACACGTCCCAAACTGCTGTCCCAAACTGCTGTCCCTGGTTCGGATATTCTCTTTTTACATGATCCTTTCTAGCATGGTTCCAGCAGATGCGTAAGTTAACCAGGCCAGCTCAGAACAGCTTAGTTTGGCTCAGTTTGAAAAGCCGTCATGATTATATTTCATGATAAGAATGAAGTACAGTTATTGTGTTCTGTAACACATCTCTCAGTAACAAATGAGAGACATGGATTTATTTTCTTCCCCCCTCCATGAAGACAGGGAATTGCATGAGAAAGAAAGAAAGAAAGAAAGAAAGAAAGAAAGAAAGAAAGAAAGAAAGAAAGAAAGAAAGAAAGAAAGAAAGAAAGAAAGAAAGAAAGAAAGAAAGAAAGAAAGAAAGAAAGAAAGAAGACATTAAAGCTTTTAATTTGTAATCAATTTGTAAAGATTTCAAAAAATATAATTTGACTGACATTATGTGGTATTGACCCTGCCTTACACAGGAAGCGGCACAGGTCCTAATCCAGGCACTTGTCATCTCCCGTCTGGACTACTGCAACTCGCTGTTGGCTGGCCTCCCTGCCTGTGCCATTAAACCCCTACAACTCATCCAGAATGCCGCAGCCCGTCTGGTGTTCAACCTTCCCAAGTTCTCTCACGTCACCCCCCTCCTCCGCACACTCCACTGGCTTCCAGTTGAAGCTCGCATCCGCTACAAGACCATGGTGCTTGCCTATGGAGCAGTGAGGGGAACGGCACCTCTGTACCTTCAAGCTCTGATCAGTCCCTACACCCAAACGAGGGCATTGCGTTCATCCACCTCTGGCCTGCTGGCTCCCCTTCCTCTGCGGAAGCATAGCTCCCGCTCAGCCCAGTCAAAACTGTTCGCTGCTCTGGCACCCCAATGGTGGAACAAGCTCCCTCACGACGCCAGGACAGCGGAGTCACTCACCACCTTCCGGAGACATTTGAAACCCCACCTCTTTAAGGAATACCTGGGATAGGATAAAGCAATCCTTCTAACCCCCCCCCCCCCCCCCCAAATTGTAAAGTGGTTATCCCACTGGCTATAGGGTGAACGCACCAATTTGTGAGTCGCTCTGGCTAAGAGCGTCTGCTAAATGACGTTAATGTGCCCTTGAGCAAGGCACTTAACCCTAATTGCTCCTGTAAGTCGCTCTGGATAAGAGCGTCTGCTAAATGACTAAAATGTAAATGTAATTGTGTTTAGGCCAATGACAAAAAAAAACTATATTTAATCCATATTAAATTCAGGCTGTAACAACAAAATGTGGAAAAGGTTGAGGTGTGTGAATAGGTGTGGTCAAAAGTTGAGAATGACACAAATATTACATTTTCACAAAGTCTGCTGCCTCAGTTTTTATGATGCCAATTTGCATATACTCCAGAATGTTATGAAGAGTGATCAGATGAATTGCAATTAATTGCAAAGTCCCTCTTTGCCTTGAAAATGAACATTTCCACTGCATTTCAGCTCTGCCACAAAAGGACCAGCTGACATAATGTCAGTGATTCTCTCGTTAACACAGGTGAGAGTGTTGACGAGGACAAGGCTGGAGATCACTTTGTGATGCTGATTGAGTTAGAATAACAGACTGGAAGCTTTAAAAGGAGGGTGGTGCTTAAAATTATTGTTCTTCCTCTGTTAATCATGGTTACCTGCAAGGAAACATGTGCCGTCATCATTGCTTTGCACAAAAAGGGCTTCACAGGCAAGGATATTGCTGCTAGTAAGATTGCACCTAAATCAACCATTTATCGGATCATCAAAAACTTCAAGGAGAGAGGTTCAATTGTTGTGAAGAAGGCGTCAGGGCGCCCAAGAAAATCCAGCAAGCGCCAGGACCGTCTCCTAAAGTTGATTCAGCTGCGGGATCGGGGCACCACAAGTGCAGAGCTTGCTCAGGAATGGCAGCAGGCAGGTGTGAGTGCATCTGCACGCACAGTGAGGCGAAGACTTTTGGAGGATGGCCTGGTGTCATGAAGGGCAGCAAAGAAGCCACTTCTCTCCAGGAAAAACATCAGGGACAGACTGACATTCTGCAAAAGGTACAGGGATTGGACTTCTGAGGACTGGGGTAAAGTCATTTTCTCTGATGAATCCCCTTTCCGATTGTTTGGGGCATCCGGAAAACACCTTGTCCGGAGAAGACAAGGTGAGCGTTACCATCAGTCCTGTGTCATGCCAACAGTAAAGCATCCTGAGACCATTCATGTGTGGGGTTGCTTCTCAGCCAAGGGAGTGGGCTCACTCACAATTTTGCCTAAGAACACAGCCATGAATAAAGAATGGTACCAACACATCCTCCGAGAGCAACTTCTCCCAACCATCCAAGAACAGTTTGGTGACGAACAATGCCTTATCCAGCATGATGGAGCACCTTGCCATAAGACAAAAGTGATAACTAAGTGGCTTGGGGAACAAAACATTGACATTTTGGGTCCTTGGCCAGGAAACTCCCCAGACCTTAATCCGATTGAGAACTTGTGGTCAATCCTCAAGAGGCGGGTGGACAAACAAAAACCCACAAATTCTGACAAACTCAAAGCATTGATTATGCAAGAATGGGCTGCCATCATTCAGGATGTGGCCCAGAAGTTAATTGACAGCATGCCAGGGCGGATTGCAGAGGTCTTGAAAAAGAAGGGTCAACACTGAAAATATTGACTCTTTTTTATTTGGGGGGGGGGGGGATCAGCTTAATATTGCAGATAGATTGAATCTTCTATCAATGTAATTGTCTGCATCACTTCCAATCCCCCATGTTTTTTTTAAATATATATACTCCCCTTTATTACTTTTCAACCCCGCCATCCTTTCCCTACTTGGAGTAAATTAGTGAACAACAATGCCCAGGCATCTACTTCCGGTCTATACGTACTATCTACACCTTATGGACAGAGTTAATTTTACAATAATTATATTTATATATATATATATATATATATATATATATATATATATATATATATTTGCTCCTGAACTTCTTCTACTCTCAACCTCTCCGATCATTTTCATGATGTCCATCCGGTTTGCTTCTATATGCCATATCTTTCTAACTGTGCTCTTTCCCAAAAGCTCCCAACATACAACCTATATACTTATTATGGACACAGTATGCTTACATTATTAGCTATCTTTGTTATTATTTGTTGTTATTTGTTATTAGTCCCATCCTTCAACTATATTCAATACCTCCCATCTATCTCTTAACACCATCCATATAGGATTTCTATTTGCCATATATATTTCAACCGTACTGTGATGTTTTACAAAAGTTCTGAACCTTTCTATTCTCATTGCTTCTACAGATTGTGAATTAAAAATAAAAAAATTTGCTAAAAGTATTATTGATTGATTGACTATGACTTTTCAGATCACCCAGTAATGCTATCTGCAAGGTTAGCTCCAGGTAAATATTGCAATCCTTTAGCCATTCCTGGACCTGTGTCCAAAAACAAGCTACAAATGGACAGAACCAAAACAAATGATCTAATGATTCTGTCTCTTCACAGCAAAATCTGCAGAGCTGGGAAGATTGTATACCCCATATAAATAACATTCTATTGGTAGCAAGAATTTTATATAATAATTTAAATTGAAAGATTCTAATTTTTGAATCCGGTGTCGTTTTGCGTGTCAGTTCATAAACACTATGCCATGGGATCAGTACGTCAAAGATCTCTTTCCAACTATTTTGCAATCTATATGGGACGGCTGTCAATCCTTTGGTCCTTAACCCTCCCGTTGTCCTAGGGTCAAAATGACCCGCCACTGTGTTGAACCAACTTTATTTAATTTTTATATTTTTGGGATCATTTGTGAGAAGGAGGCAGTGAGACTTTAAAGAAAGTATCACTGCCTCCTTCTCACAAATGATCCAAAAAATATAAAAATTAAATAAAGTTGGTTCAACACAGTGGCGGGTCATTTTGACCCTAGGACAACGGGAGGGTTAAGTGAAACTGATATACTTTTTTATTTATCACAGTTTTCCTTAACCAATTATGTTCTTTAATGCAAGGCCGAAAGACAAGTTCCTTACTTTCTCCCCCTTCCACTTTCCTCTTCCACTTTTGCGGTAAGGCTGCAATTATTTGGTTGTAATTTTGGGTAGAGCAGACATCTCCATATGTTTTTGTTAGCTGCATGTGCAACATAACTCCACCAGTCCTACCGATGATATCATTTACAAATATTATTTTTTGACAGAATGTTTAAAAAAGGTATAAAGGTTTTTTGTCAATTAGTATATTTGAATTTAACCACAATATTTGTTGCATTATTTGTTCTGTCGTTTCTGGAGGATTAAATTGAAATTGCAACCAACTTTCTATGGCTTGTTTTAGAAATAGTGATATTTGGGAGATTATTTCCTTTTCAAATAACTGAAAGTGAGAGGTTGTAATCTGAATAAAGGGAAAAAGGCCTTTCTTGAACATTGGGTGAGACAATCTTACTAATTTGCTTGTGAACCAGTTCGGATTTAAGTATAACTTTTGTATGACTGCTGTGATAGGTCTAATGCTTTAATATTTAATAATTTCTGTCCTCCGAATTCATATTCATTATATAAATATGCCCTTTTAATTTTGTCTGGCTTGCCGTTCCAAATAAAATTGAATATTTTTTTCTCATATAATTTAAAAAATTGTTCGCTAGGCGTAGGCAAGACCATAAGCAAATAGGTAAACTGGGATAATACTAAAGAGTTAATCAGGGTGATTTTTCCACAAATTGACAGGTATTTTCCTTTCCATGGTAGTAAGATCTTATCTATTTTTGCTAACTTTCTATTAAAATGTATTGAAGTGAGATCATTTATTTCCTTTGGGATATGTATTCCGAGTATATCCACATCACCATCAGACCATTTTATTGGTAAACTACATGGTAATATAAAAATTGTATTTTTTAGTGATCCAATACGTAATATAGTACATTTGTCATAATTTGGTTGTAATCCAGAGAGGTTAGAAAATGTATCTAGATCCTCTATGAGGCTGTGGAGGGATTCTAGTTGTGGATTTAAAAGAAAACAAGAATCATCAGCGTACAATGACACCTTTGTTTTTAAGCCCTGTATTTCTAATCCTCTGATATTATTATTGGATCTGATTTTAATAGCTAACATCTCGATGGCCACATTAAATAGATATGCCGATAGTGGACAACCATGTTTCACTCCTCTTGACAGTTTAAAACTTTCTGAGAAATAGCCATTATTTACTGTTTTACACCTAGGGTTACTATACATGATTTTGACCCATTTTATAAGAGATTCTCCAAAATTGAAATGCTCAAGGCATTTATATATAAACCCCAGCCAAAATTTTCCATAGTGTTCTATTGTTTCCAATACTTGCCTTATATTATCTCCAATGTATCTTCCATGTAAAAAACCTGTCTGATTAGAATGAATAATATCCGACAATACCTTTTTAATTCTATGCGCTATACATTTTGCTAGGATTTTTGCATCACAACACTGAAGTGTAAGGGGCCTCCAATTTTGTAAATGGACTGGATCTTTATATTTTCCACTTGTATCCTGTTTCAGTAATAATGAGATCAGACCTTCTTCCTGAGTGTCAAATAATCTACCATTTACATAGGAGTGGTTAAAACATGCTAATAACGGTCCTCTTAGTATATCAAAAAAGGTTGAAAATATTGACTCTTGCATAAACTTAATGTAATTGTCAATAAAAGCCTTTGTCACTTATGGAATACTTGTAATTATACTTCAGTATACCAAAGTAACATCTGACAAAAATATCTAAAAACACTGAAGCAGCAAACTTTGAAGACCAATACTTGTCATACTCAAAACTTTTGACCACGACTGTACATGTAAACAGGGCTGAAAAGTGACTGGTAGCAGGAATATATCAATTCAATATGGTAATATACTAATATTAATATATACAATGCCTTCAGAAAGTCACACACCTTGACTTTTTCCACATTTTGTTGTGTTACAGCTTGAATTTAAAATGGATTAAATATAAACATTTTGCTATACAGATAAAGGCATACAGAAGGAGGCTAATTCGTCATTTTTCGATCAGTCCAACAGAATAACTTTGCACACTCTTGGACTAATGATTACACCCTAGATCAGCTAGATGCAGGCAAGAGTGTGCAAGGCGGTATGCCCAGAGAGTGCAAAGCTGTCATCAAGGCAAAGGGTGGCTATTTGAAAAATCTCAAATATAAAATATATTTTGATTTGTTTAACACTTTTTTGGTTACTACATGATTCCATGTGTTATTTCATAGTTTTGATGTCTTCACTATTATTCTACAAGGTAGAATAAAGAAAATAAAGAAACATCTTTGAATGAATAGGTGTGTCCAAACTTTGACTGGTACTGTACACTATGTGCACAATTATTATGCAAGTTGTATGTTTGAGGATTAATGTTATTATTGAACAACTACAGTGCTCTCGGTCAATCCAAAATGTTAATAAACCTCAAACCTGAATATTTAAGAAAGTAAAAGTGAGGTTTTGGCTTTCTTTGGAGAATATCTATGTGTGCACAATTATTGGGCAACTATTAGTGTGCAGAATTATTATGCAACTAAATGAAAAACGAAAAGTCCCCATCTCACTTGTTTATTTTCATCTGTTAAAGTGAGAATAATAAACAAACAACTCAAAATTTACAAATAAACATTTCAACAACAAAAAAATCAGTAACCAATATAGCCACCCTTCTTTTCAATAACAGTCATAAGCCTTCCATCCATGGAGTCTGTCAGTTTCTTGATCTGTTGACGATCAACTTTTTGTGCAGCAGCAACCACAGCCTCCCGGACACTGGTCAGAGAGGTGTACTGTTTTCCTTCACCGTAAATCGACCGTTTAAGAAGGGACCACAAGTTCTCAATAGGGTTTAGGTCAGGTGAGGAAGGGGGCCATGTCATTATTCTTTCATCTTTAAGGCCTTTACTGGCTAACCACGCAGTGGAGTACTTCGATGCATGCGATGGACCATTGTCCTGCATAAAAATCATGGTCTTCTTGAAAGATGCAGACTTTTTCCTGTACCACTGCTTGAAGAAAGTGTCTTCTAAAAACTGGCAGTAGGTTTGGGAGTTGAGTTTGAGTCCATCTTCAACCCGAAAAAGGTCCAACTAGCTCATCTTTAATAATACCAGCCCATACCAGTACCCCACCTCCACCTTGCTGGCGTCTGAGTCGAAGTGGAGCTCTGTGCCCGTTACTGATCCAGCCACGGGCCCATCCATCTGGTCCGTCAAGAGTCACTCTCATCTCATCAGTCCATAAAACCTTTGAAAAATCTGTCTTCAGATATTTCTTGGCCCAGTCTTGACGTTTCAACTTATGTGTCTTGTTTAATGGTGGTCGGGTTTCAGCCTTCCTTACCTTGGCCATGTCTTTGCGCACTGAACACCTTGTACTTCTGGGCACTCCAGGTAGGTTGCAGTTCTGGAATATGACAGCACTGGAGGATAATGGGTTCCTGGTAGCTTCACATTTGATTCTTTTAGTCTTTTTTTCTCAACACGGTTCTTGCGACCCTGTTGACTATTTGCAACAAAACGTTTGATAGTTCTGTGATCACGCCCCAATATCTTAGCAATTTCAAGAGTGCTGCATCCCTCTGAAGTACTTTTTAAAATGTGTTACTTTTCAGAGTCAGTTAAATCTATTTTTTGGCCCATTTTGCCTGAGGAAAAGCTGCCTAATAATTATACACACTTTGATATAGGGTGTTGATCTCCTTAGGCCACACCCTCCCTCATTACACAAATACACATCACCTGATATGCTTAAATTCCAATAAGCATTCCAGTTTATACAGCTTAGAGTTGGGAAATATGCATAATAATGATGATATGGTCAAAATACTGACTTGCCTAATAATTGTGCACACAGTGTATAATACCACCATACAACAATATTACACTTAATTATTATTATATTGCATGTGTGTGTAGAGTGCGTGTGCTAGCGTGTGTGTGTGTGTGTGTGTGTGTGTGTGTGTGTGTGTGTGTGTGTGTGTGTGTATCTCTTCACAGTCCCCACTGTTCCATAAGCTGAATTTGTATCTGTTTAAAAAAAAATCAGATTCTACTGCTGGCATCAGTTACTTGATGTGGAATAGAGTTCCATGTAGTCATTGCTCTATGCAGTACTGTGCGCCTCCCATAGTCTGTTCTGGACTTGGGGGTTTTGAAGAGACCTCTGGTGGCATGTCTTAGCTACTGTTGTATAAACATGTTTTGACCATGACAGTTTACAATCCAGGGTTACTCCAAGCAGTTTAGTCACCTCAACTTGCTCAATTTCCACATTATTTATTACAAGATTTAGTTGAGATTTAGGGTTTAAGTGAATGATTTGTCCCAAATACAATGCTTTTAGTTTTAGAAATAACTGCAGCTCTTTTGTTAAGTGATGCAGTCATTTCAATCGCTGTAATAGCTGACGTGTATAGTGTTGAGTCATCCACATACATAGACACAGTGGCTTTACTCAAAGCCAGTGGCATGTCATTAGTAAAGATTGAAAAAGTAAGGGGCCTAGACAGCAGCCCTGGGGAATTACTGATTCTACCTGGATTATGTTGGAGAGGCTTCCATTAAAGAACACCCTCTGTGTTCTGTTAGACAGGTAACTCTTTATCCACAACATAGCAGGGGGTGTAAAGCCATAACTAGGGCTGTTACGGTGACCGTATTACCGCCACACCGGCGGTCACGAGTCATGAAGGCAGTCAAATTCCATGTGACCGTTTAGTCACGGTAATTAGGCTTCTCCAAGCGCTGATGCCTCTGATGGTCATTAGTAGCCTACCAAACTTGCTAACTGCCTGGTACTCAGCACTCTATTGTGCCTCTAATCACTCTAATCGTAAATTACATTTACATTTTAGTCATTTAGCAGACGCTCTTATCCAGAGCGACTTACAGTTAGTGAGTGCATACATTTTCATACTGGCCCCCCGTGGGAATCGAACCCACAACCCTGCCGTTGCAAGCGCCATGCTCTACCAACTGAGCTACAGGAGGCCTAATCAAACGCATCATAAGAGCCCATGAGCTCATGTTGTGCAACATTTCTATAGGCTACGCAATTGCGTGAGAAAACAGAGTGATGGCCTCTGCTAAAAAGAGGAGGATCCCATCAGCTTTCTATAGGCTAGGCCTACTATATTTATTTCTCAACTTTCCTAATATTAAGCACATTGTTTCTCTTTACAACAGGAGTATAGCCTACCTGGCTGGCATGAAACTGAACCACGGGAAAAGCATTCTCCATTCCCTATTTAAGTGCATAGATGACATGTATTTTTTCCCCCTGCCCCTGGTCCATTCTCAATCAAAACAAATTACACACATATTATTTAGTATATGTAAAGACAAGATTAAATCAAGAATAGTCTGATGGGTGACAATATTAGCCTATCACCTGTGAATTCTATATTATCACTTGTGAATGATGCCCAGCATAAGGCAGGAAACAACGCTGTCACGGTTTCGGCCGAGACTGCTCCTCCTCCTGGTTCGGGCAGGCTTCGGCGAGCGCCGTCCCCGGAGTACTAGCTGCCACCGCTCTATGTTTCTGCAGTCGATTGCTTTTGTCTGTCTGTATCACCTGTGGCCATTTGTGTGTTGATTGCGTGCCCTATAAGTTCCTTGTTTTGTGTTAGTATTATTGTGTGTTGTTTTTCACTGTCATGCTGTTCGGAGCTACGTGTTTGCACTCTGTTTGTTTTATGTTTAGTGTTTACGCGTGTATGCGTAATTCTCCCTCGCCTCTTGTTTTGTCGAGGTCGTGTTACTTTAGGACAGTCTACTTTGGATTATTAAAGTCTGTTGGACTTAACCTCTGTGTCCTGCGCCTGACTCCTCCACCACATCCACATCGGTTCCCTTCTGACAAACGCATTCCTTTTTTTTGCAACTTTTTCCAATCATAGACCCACACCTCATGTAGCCTAGCCCATAGGCCTATATGTTTTGATAAGGTTTGTATCACAACTAAAGTGGCTAAATAACTTCTTAAAATTAAGCACATTAATCCCCTTTATAGTGGGTGTAGAGCCTCACTCATACATATGCAGCATGTGAGTTTCAAGTTTGGGGAAGATCATTTTCACCATAAAAATGCACCTTTATAATAAAAGCAGAACAATGCATAATCGCATTTGCGGTCACTTTTGATCATGGTGTTTTCCCGCTGATGGAACATTCCGCTTATAGCCTACTGCCATGTGTGCATTGCTGCTCTTATAATGTGAAGCAATAGCCTAATAGTTTATTAACATTTGAAGCTAAACGCAAAAAGGCATGGATTTTTTCAAGGGGCATTACGGCCACACGAAGGGGATGCCGCCGGGAAATTCGAGGCATTATCAAGTGCTTGTCAAATTGTGAATGAGAGACTGATGAAGTGTGTACAGCCTGCACAAAAAAACTAAGTAGAGCTCATGTCTTTCATGCTACTTTTTTTAAAATCATCATTAGTCGCATCATGCAGCCTTAGAATGTATTAAAAATCTAAACATATAGGAGGACCTGTTTCTTTGTTAACCGCTAAACACAGAATAGCTGCTAAAATAAATAAATAAATAAATAAATAAAATAAATACTTATTTTCCACCATAATTTGCAAATAAATTCATAAAAAATCCTACAATGTGATTTTCTGGATTTGTTTTCCTCATTTTGTCTGTCATAGTTGACGTGTACCTATGATGAAAATTACAGGCCTCTCTCATCTTTTTAAGTGGGAGAACTTGCACAATTGGTGGCTGACTAAATACTTTTCCCCCCCCACTGTATAGCCAACCAATCAGCCTGTTACCAAGCGTGCTCATCATCCTCACCAGGGTCTTGACCTGACTGCAGTTCGGCGTTGTAACCGACTTCAGTGGGAAAATGCTCACCTTGGCTACTGGCACGCTGGAGAAGTGTGCTCTTCACAGATGAATCCCGGTTTCAACTGTACCGAGCAGATGGCAGACGTGTGGGTGAGCGGTTTGCTGATGTCAACATTGTGAACAGAGTGGCCCATGGTTGCGGTGGGTTGATGGTATGGGCAGGCATAAGCTATGCACAACGAACACAATTGCATTTTATCGATGGCAATTTGAATGCACAGAGATACTGTGATGAGATCGTGAGGCCCATTGTCGTGCCATTCATCTGACACAATGTTTCAGTATGATAATGCACGGCCCCATGTCGCAAGGATCTGTACATAATTCCTGGAAGCTGAAAATGTCCCAGTTCTTCCATGGCATGCATACTCACCAGACATGTCAGCCATTGAGCATGTTTGGGATGCTCTGGATCGATGTGCACGACAGCGTGTTCCAGTTCCCGCCAAATTCCAGCAACTTTCCACAGCCGTTGAAAAGGAGTGGAACAACATTCCACAATCAACATTCTGATGCACTCTTATGGAAAAGAGATGTGTCGCGCTGCATGAGGCAAATGGTGGTCACACCAGATACTGACTGGTTTTCTGATCCACACCGTTGCTTTTTTTTAAGGTGCATATCTGTATTCCCAGTCATGTGAAATCCATAGATTAGGGCCTAATTTATTTATTTCAATTGACTGATTTCCTTATATGAACTGTAACTCAGTAACATCTTTGAAATTGTTACATGTTGCGTTTATTTTTGTTCAGTATATTTCTATGGTTGGTTGCGACTGTCAGTTTGCCTTTTGCAAATTTCAAAACACAATCCTGGGAAAAATGTAGTTTGGAAAGCAAATGCCTACTGCTGAAAAGAGAAGAGTATATAGAAACAAATCTCAACAACTCCAAATGTCTAACTAACAGCAGCACTGTTTTTCAAAGTAGCTCGGCGAGCGCATCGACCATCACCGTGGGTAGCCTATGGCTTCGTCTCCATCATTAGGTGAGTCAGTGTGCCACTGGAAATGATCAATTATTTTAAAAACAAAGCCCCGGGGACTATGATTTGTTAATCTGGCCCTGTTCACGGGTTGAACTAGAACCAATAATTATAAAAACACATTTAAATAATCAAATTATTATTCAGTTTCTCGTTATTTAATATTTCCTTTAGACAAGAACAAAAAAAACGTTCATGACTTGTTTAATTTCAGATTCAAATCATATAAACGAGGAACGACCCTTTACTCATTTTTTTTATCTTGTCATGTAGTAAGAAATATTAATTGGCCGAAACGTACACGGAACTCGGTGTCCTCAGATGTAGTTAAGGCCATGTTTCCATACGCAATAGTCTATGCTACACAATTGCGCACAGTAGACTATATCCAATAAAACTATACCTCATTACCTTGAAACGTTCTCTGTTCAATCTAACGTGACCCTGCTTTAAATCAAGCAGACAAGACCAGACAATCAACATCAATCTGCTAGGGATATTAGATCCAATGTGGATCACAGCACAATGGTCTTCATCGGGTTAACGAATGAGACACCAAAGCATTCTGGACATTCCTTGCAAACATCATTTTTCCTGCACTTTGGCTGTTATTGCATCAAGTGCTGTATCACAACAGCTGTTTGTCACTTGACTGTCATTCAGAAAATAATTTCCTGGATCAGATGATGTGTGAAACTATCACAACGTAATTAAAACAGCTGGACATCAAATGCGCATCCAACAAGTATTTATTGAAGAACCACGTTTAATGAATATCGATTTTGGTTTTAAGTATTTAGTAAAGACTATATCAGTTAGAAGCATTCGATTTTGCAATCACATACATTTTGGATTTGTTTAACCATGAAAACTATATTCACGCCGTAACAGGAAACACTAAATGTTACGTAGGCCTAGTTACAGTGCATTTCCAAAATCGGCATCCATAATAACTGTCCGAGCAAGATCCAGGATTCTTACCGGGTACAAGTTCAATGTCTAATTTACCTGATAAATGCTTAACATATGATATAACAACAAACACTGCCATAAATGTAAGGTAAGAAATGTAGTGTTTTATGTCACACGATTTTGGACAAATCTGTCAAGACACCAAGAGAAAAGGGTTAAAAGGAGTTTAATTTTATTGAATGTTCCTTATATCAATGACTTATCAACAGCTGTATCTGTAAGTTGTCCAGCGCAGGAAATCCTCACTGGTTCTCTAGTTTATAGAAAGACCCTTAGGCCATGTCAGAGGTGTTACTGCGTTGTAGCTGTCAAATCAGCAAGCGTTTTCACGGCGTTAAACCTATCACGGACATTGCCATTCGATGCACCGAGTCGCATTAGTAGAAATTTCATGCATCCGTTTGACAAGTTTGAACATTGGAAAGTGTGTTGTAATACACAGTACACCTCGATTAGGCTGATATCAATCCTTATTCTTTCATTTAATGATTTTCAATTTGAGTGTCATTATTTCTATGTAGCTACACTTCCTCTTTCTGAACTTCTAACACAGGTAGGATGGGTGTGGCTTTGTGACAATGACCACAAGAGCAATGCAGTTACACCTCTGACCTTGCCTAAACAAAAACAATGATTTGCTATGGAGTTCTGATTAATCTAGACCCTAGTTTTTGTTCAGTTACCTTGGGGTGGACAAATTAACATAAGGCTTTACACAAGGCTAAGAGTTTTAATACAAATCCAATGAACCCCACATCTCAGTTGGATCTACCCAGCAAACGCAAATGTTCGTACAACGTTGGGAAGCTTAATATTCAAATGGAGACTCAATTTGGTTTCCAGATTATGTTAGCAGGACTAAATCCCATGACGGACTTATGTTGGAACCACCTGCCGTCTATCCTCTTTATCTTTCATGAATTTTCGCTCATTTGGGAGTAAATTTACTCCTTTTGCAATCTTGTCCAGAATCTCAGACTCTTTCTTCATCTTCTTCAGCCCTACGATCCGATCCTCGAAGCCTGGCTTGCATTCGTCCTCCTCTGTGCGAATGAGTATCTCAATGTATTCCATAGTGGAGAGAGAACTTGGATTCAGCGCAATATCATTAAGTCTCTTGAGACAGTCAGAAGACTGCTTGATCAAATTCATCAGCGCGCCCTCGATCATGTGCAACTCATCCTCAAGCTTATCCAGCATCTCCTTGGTTGACATATACTTGCCCCACGCCTTCATGAAGTTGTCCTTCAGTTCTTGAATAGTCTTTTTCTCAGTCTTTGTTTCATATGTCAACAAGACTTTCTCCCTGTCGTGGTCACTGGAAGAGCATTTTCCTGGACATACTGTACAGTTGCCATCATCATCCATCACGGCACAACTTTTGATGTCATCCTCATCTGGGAGGAAGCAGCAGGTGTGACATGTGAAATTGCATACCTTGCAGTTTGTCGCAAAGTCCTGGGATAATTTGCTTCTCTTCACCTGCAGCACATTTACCTCTGTCTCAAAATCTTTGTTCTGTTTCATGTTCTTGTTCTCGTTCTCCAGACACAGTTTGAAGCTGTTGATCTCACTTAGCTTTGACAGACCTGCTGTGATCTGAGGGGTCAGGCGTGTCATGGTCTTCTCCAGAAGCTCACGTTCTTCCAGCACTTTCTTTGTCAGGGTCAGATCTTTGCTCTCAATGCTTTCCAGCACTTGGAAAAATTTCTTCATCTCCTTGAAAGTTGACTTCCATTGCTCTGGACACTGTGCCTTAAGATCATCATCAACTGTATCGTCCTCTTCACTGCTGCTCTCCATCTCCTTTAAGAACAGAATTGAACTGTTGAATTTGAAATGGGTTGGTTGCCCCTTCTTGTTTTTCTTACAGGGCAGATTTGCAGCTTTGATGGCCTCTAGCACTGGTATGTGCTTCCCATCAACAAATGTCACAAGCATCAGAATGTTTTCAGCAACATCCTTTCCAAAGATGGACAGGATGGAATCATAGATGTATCTCTGGGAAGGACTGAGACGAACAAGTGGTGCCTGCACTACAAAGCAGACTGCATCAATGTGATCAATCCCTAAAGGATTACAGAAGATATCCTTCAACATCTGGATGAGCAATTTATCCTGAGCCATTCCTCTGGTGTCTCCGAACCCTGGTGTGTCAACGATAGTCAGAGAATAAGGAATCTGAAAGCCTGGCTGGTTGTAGAGCTCGAATGATGTCACAACCATAGTCTGGCTCTCTGCCTGTGACTTGTTGGTCACTTCATGGATGAGCTTAAAGCGGTAACAGTCTTCCCATTTTACCCCGAGAATGTAGTTTATCATGACATTGACCAGAGTTGTTTTTCCTGCACCTGTGGCCCCCAGAAGCAATATCACCTTATTATTCCCTTGCTCAACTTTCCTCCCAAATGTGTACTGGCCAAAACATTCATTTACACCAAACTTCTGTTCCAGATTCAGCCAGTGGATTGAGGGGTTGCCCTTTTCCACCTTCTGGGATTTTTTGAGGAATTCCTCACTTTTTGCTCCGGTTGATTTGCTCGTCTTCGGTTGGGCATCAGTGACCCTAATGGTAGTCAGCACAGTCTCAGGACTGGGTAGACTCTTCCCTGCTTCGCCACAGTTAGCAGAGACCCTGATGCTGTATGCAGTGTCAGCCTCTAGTCCTTCCAGTGTACTCTCTCTAGTGGTGGTGTTGATGGTGTGCCACATCTGATTGTCTATAGCCTTTACACTCTGTCTGTATTCAACCACATAACCGATGACTGCAACATCGTCTCCCACCATGGTAGGAATGTCCCAGTTCACTCTGATACGTCCCGATTCTATGCTCTTCTCTGTGGGTGGTCCAGGGGGGCTACATGAACGGGTCCTGAAGTATTCTGTCCAGTCACTGGAGAGGCTCACACCAGGTCTACACACCGCCTTGCAGCTAAAGTGGTACTTTTTGTAAGGGTCCAGATTACGGATGGTGACCTGGTTAGTTGTAGCATCAGGTTTGAC
Source organism: Coregonus lavaretus (assembly GCF_964263955.1). Taxonomy (NCBI): domain Eukaryota; kingdom Metazoa; phylum Chordata; class Actinopteri; order Salmoniformes; family Salmonidae; genus Coregonus; species Coregonus lavaretus. The sequence continues at coordinate 69,008 of NW_028162026.1, forward strand.
CTCTGTCCACTCAGAGTCAGCCTGCTCAGCCTGGTACAAAACCTGGTATGACTCCACAGAGGTAACACCAAGGTTGGGAGGGTTGACTTGCAAGTGGACACAGTCATGCTCCAGACTCTTGATGGTGGGGACACCTGGCTTTGATGGCAGCTCAAACTGTGGACTCAAAAGTGTCCCTCTTTCGTAGACATGGATGGACGACGCAGTAAGGAGTTTGTTTGGCATTGATGCAATGCAGAATGCAATATTTTCTCTGCCTTTGTTTGACTCTTTGAAGTCTAGGAACAGATTTATGGTTTGCCTGGTTAGGGTGGTTACCTCCCCCGAGCGAAACCACTTTTCTGCTGCAGATTTCCCGGCTGCGTTGGGGTTGTAAGGCAACTGAGAACCAGCACTCTTTGATTCCTCCAACAAGTACTTCTCCAAGTCTCCCAGGTACTCCTCTTCCTCCTTCAAAGATGACAATGCAAAACAAACGACATAATCATTAGCTTGATCAAGCACTATTTTATCAAAGTCACCCTTGGATGACACAACTTGAAACTCTTTCATTATGTCAAGGTAGGAACTGACAACATTCATCTCTCTCTCTCTGTCGTCCAGGTACGTGCTCATAAGGTAATTCTTGAATGGAGAGCGTTCCTTGCTGTTAAGCATTGTTATCAGCTCTTCTTCCTCCATCCCTCCTCCTCGTATTGTGGGAAGGACCTTGCAGAGGCTTTTCTGGAACACCAGCTTGTACTCTGAGCACAAGTCCCTGAACTTGTTGAGCTTGGCTTTGATTTCAGGGAACTTGATAGCCATGTCTTCCTTCATCATGTCCTGGCATTGTACATCAGTATTGTCCAGTCCGTCCAAGATTCGCTGTGCGCGACGCACCAGGCTAACACTGATCTGCCTGACTAGCTGGGCAGCTGCAGAGTCCAGGTCCTTGAGAGGATAGAGCCAGACGGTCATGGGCACAGCGTGTTCTCCGTTCTCCCCTAGCAGACGTGGCAGGCCAGCATACACCCTGATGGCATCTTCAAATGTGACAGGGTTGTTTTCTAGTGCAAAATCACCATGGAAAGTGCAGTTGAATTTATTGGCCTCCCTCTTCTCTTCCTCACTCATCTTCAACTTTGCCTCCGCTTCTATTGATATTTGAGGGATCTTTTTTATTATGACCTGCAGGTTTCCCTGGATGTCCTGGTGGTTTTCTCCTGAGGAAACCTCTTGGTCAAAAACAAAAAAGGCCTGCGCTCCGTAGAGCAGGGCAGTCACCACATGGGTTGCAGAGCCCTCTTGAAAGACATTACAGTGTTTCACATTTCCTGCCCCCAGGTGGTCCATGGTTAGCTGCTCGAAGCGAGTGGTGGTAAGGTACTGCAGAGAAACCCTAGACTGACGCTTTGAGGTCTTTTTGTCATGTAGGAATTCAGCAGAACCTTTCACACTGACTAAGCCACCAAGAAAACTGGCCTCAAGAGATGCAGACACATTCAAAGCTTCTGCCTTTTCTTCACTTGAGTCTGAAGCAATGATTTTGAAGTCAGTGTTTGGTTGTGGACAGACATTGATGTGTTTCCGCAGCATCTCAGAATCCCAGAGAGTGATACCTGCAGTTTAAAAAGAGAATGACCAAAGAATGTTTATTGTGAAAATAATACTCCAACGTGTGCATGTATAATTATTTCTATATGTAAACATTGTTTAATTCAAATATCTAATTGAAGGTAAATATTGAACTCAAAGTAAATATTCTAGGTGACATGACACCCATAGTTAGAAAACCTAAACCTCCTACACTCTCAGAAGAAAATAGTGATATGTAGCACCATTTGTCCTTGTAGGAGTACAGTCTGGAAATGGGTTCCAGATAGAACCCTTTCCAGGTCAAATAGAACCTGGGTTCCAAATAAAGGGTGCTATTTGGAACCAGAAAGAGTTCTATCTAGAACCTTTTAACAGATGGTTCCCCTACAGGGACAAATGGTGCCACATAGCACTCTTTTTTTCTGAGAGTGTATCTTTGCCATTGATCACTTCTACGACAGTATTACTACTAAATGACCACTTCAAAAACAACTTGCATGGAATCAGTCTTTTGTTCCAAGTGCGTCCTCTAGCTTTTCTTACTCTGTGGAGACCATAGAGATGTACCAGAAAACTCATCTCTCTTTGCAATAGCCGCTTCTGTTACAGCATCATAGAGGACTTTAGTGCCCAAAAGCCTGTTTTAGCATGGGCAGCACCATTGGGGACTTTCACCATTTTGAAATAGTCAACTGGGCGAGACTTCCTTTGGGTTAAGGAAGGATTACATAATTCAATCTGGGTCCTCAGGAAGGATCAGACAGAATATAATCACTGCCACCTGGTGAGGTTAGCATAGGGCTAATGTATGCCATGTTATCTGTCCCCTGTAGCTCAGTTGGTACAGCATGGCGCTTGCAACGCCAGGGTTGTGGGTTCGTTTCCCACGAGGGGCCAGTATGAAAATGTATGCACATACTAACTGTAAGTCGCTCTGGATAAGAGCGTCTGCTAAATGACTAAAATATAAAAATGTTATCTGATGGGACCAGATACAAGTTAGCATTCTGTCACGTGCATGTAATGTGACTATTGTGATTTCCCATTGAAGCCAATTCAGTTGCAGTAATTCCGTTACCGATTTAGAGATATTTGAAAAGTAACGGAATTACGAGACAATATTTCTTAAACTTACAGAAGGTGAACCATTTCTCCAAAACGAAATATAAGTGCTGATATAAATTGGCAGGGGTTTTTACGTCAACATATGTGTTCTGATGTATTTCTGATACCTTTTAAGACTTTCCTGGTAGATGTTTTCTAAAAGACCCCTTTTCCCTCAGTTTATCCAGAAATCAAAGCCTTCATTTATGACTACTTTTTAGAGATGGAAAATGGCTGAAAAAGTAACACTATATATACAAAAGTATGTGGACACCCCTTCAAATGAGTGGATTCGGCTATTTCAGCCACACCCGTTGCTGACAGGTGTATAAAATCGAGCACACAGCCATGCAATCTCCATAGACAAACATTGGCAGTAGAATGGCCTTACTGAAGAGCTCAGTCACTTTCAACATGGCACTGTTATAGGATGCCACCTTTCCAACAAGTCAGTTCCTCAAATTTCTGCCCTGCTAGAGCTGCCCCGGTCAACTGTAAGTGCTGTTATTGTGAAGTGGAAACGTCTAGGAGCAACAACGGCTCAGCCGCGAAGTGGTAGGCCACACAAGCTCACAGAACGGGACCGCCAAGTGCTGATCATCTGTCCTCGGTTGCAACACTCACTACTGAGTTCCAAACTGCCTCAACGTCAGCACAAGAACTGTTCGTCGGGAGCCCTAACACTATAAAAGGTGTAAAGTAATTTCACTTTTATTATTACTATTATTTATCGCTGATATGAAGGATACAGTTACTGTTTCCAAAACCGTACCGCAAGCAATGCATTTTGACGTTCAGAACGAGCATCGGGGCTCTTAACAAATTCCCGACCCCTGGCCAGAAGATCGGCTACTATCGTCAATGGTCGCTAAAGGTAGTTAGTGTCTATGAATGGGTCAATGTCGCTAAAGGTAGTTAGTGTCTATGAATGGGTCAATGTCGCTAAAGGTAGTTAGTGTCTATGAATGGGTCAATGGTCGCTAAAGGTAGTTAGTGTCTATGAATGGGTCAATGGTCGCTAAAGGTAGGTAGTGTCTATGAATGGGTTAGTCTGTGCTTAACTCCGTAGAGGAGTTGAGGTACTTGGCTAGTATGAATCGGCATATTGGATGACTTGGGGAGGCCAGTTATTTTAGAGAAAATATGCCTATTTTACAGTAGACTACAGTCACTGGCTGATGTTTAGTCCGGCGTGTAGGCTACGTCGCGAGTATGTACTGAGGAAACCCACCAGACAAAATGTAGCCTATATTTTCTCCTCCTGAAACTAATACTACGATGTGATACAATGTAACACTCGAATAAACGCAAGCTTCTGTGCTTGGTAAACTAGTCGCAACAGTGACAGCTACAATGTATACATTTTGGGCTCGACAGATTCTACTGTATTCCAAAATGAATATACATTTTACACATGCGTACAACTACAAAGGCTAGGCACTTATGGACAGTCAGTAAAAACAGAGGAAATCAACCCAAAGCTTCGAGCTAGGGATTCAATGGTTGGGGGATCGAAACAACGATGGCTTACCGAAACACAGGGGCTGGAGCTGGTGCTGGGGGTCGGTGAGCGCCGCACGGTTACCAGCGCCATTCAGCGACCGGGAAACAGATACCTGAGAGAAAGCGACAACGGCGAGACGGTCATAATTGTTTCTGGAGAAGTCAGCTGTCCCCGGGTTATTCGCTCGTTCCTAGGCAGCTAGCTACTCCCCGGCTGTTTCCTCTGGACGGATGATTAGCGCATGCGCAGCAGCCGCCAGCTGTCAATTCCGATTTAACCTGTTATGTGCTGGAAACAGACAAAGCAGCAGACAGTGCAGGCCAGAGTTTCCCAACTGCCCCCCCTCGCCCCTCCCCCAAGTTTTCTGAGCAAGTGATTTTAATTTTGTAAATCTGTTCCAACTATTCCCACGCATAATAGAGACACGTGATCATATACAAACGTAAGCAAGGTTTGAAATGATTATGTTTTAGTCAAATATTATATCTGTTTGGGCTTCTTGCGGCCCATTTGCAGTCTACAAAGTATTAGGAAATTATGTTCCAGCCCCTGCTCAATAAAAAAATCGGCCCGCAGCTGAATCTAGTTGATGATCCCTGGTTTAGACTATGAAGTGAATCCCCACACTCTAAAAGAATAATAAAGTCTATCTGCGTGACTTGTTTTCTGCTGATAATTCAGTCACCCCCCTGTAACAGAGAGTTTTCTGTTTTGTTCTGATGGAAATGTGGTGAAATGAATTGTGTGGGGTGTTGTTTTGTGGTGAAATAGTTTGTGTGACCTCTGGACTGTAGTTATGGGCCCATAGCCTACTCCAGTCAAGCTAAACGGGGGGGGGGGGGTGATGAAGGGAGATGTTTAGGGGTGGGGGGGTGCTGAAGGGAGATGTTTAGGGGTGGGGGTGATGAAGGGAGATGTTTAGGGGTTGGGGTGCTGAAGAGAGATGTTTAGGGGTGGGGGGGGGTGATGAAGAGAGATGTTTAGGGGTGGGGGGTGCTGAAGGGAGATGTTTAGGGTTGGGGATGCTGAAGAGAGATGTTTAGGGGTGGGGGGTGCTGAAGGGAGATGTTTAGGGGTGGGGGTGCTGAAGGGAGATGTTTAGGGGTGGGGGGTGCTGAAGGGAGATGTTTAGGGGTGGGGGGTGATGAAGGGAGATGTTTAGGGGTGGGGGTGATGAAGGGAGATGTTTAGGGATGGGGGGGTGCTGAAGAGAGATGTTTAGGGGTGGGGGGGGTGATGAAGAGAGATGTTTAGGGGTGGGGGGTGCTGAAGGGAGATGTTTAGGGGTGGGGATGCTGAAGAGAGATGTTTAGGGGTGGGGGTGCTGAAGGGAGATGTTTAGGGGTGGGGGGGTGCTGAAGGGAGATGTTTAGGGGTGGGGGGTACTGAAGGGAGATGTTTAGGGGTGGGGGGTGCTGAAGAGAGATGTTTAGGGGTGGGGGGTGCTGAAGGGAGATGTTTAGGGGTGGGGGGTGCTGAAGAGAGATGTTTAGTTGGAGATCTTGCTGCTGCGGTGTGAGCAGATCTTGGCACGGCAACATCTTTGCTCAGTAGTGTTCTAAGGCCAGAGGTCAGATCCACCAAAGAGTCATTTTCCTGTGCGTTTTAGCTGCCAACTTTACTTTATTTTTCCTTTTTTCCATCGCAACTTTTTTCCCTTATTCAACTTTTTCACTCCGGACGCTTTATCTGGACATGGTTCGTCAACATCTTCAACAGCCGAAGCTAAGTAGTAACATTAACATGATGTCTTCTAATTGCAGTCGCTGTACTCATAATATACAGGAGAACGATCGCCTTACGGCGAGAATAGCTGTGCTACAAGCCCAGCTTCAGACGCAATCGTTAGGCAAGGGTAATTTCAGTGTAGCTGAGGAAGAAACAGCGTCTGTGCCACCAGTAAGTACAGACAGTAACGTTAGTATAAATCCCCCCGCACAGTCCCCGCAGCCGGACAACTTTCTCATGGCTTCTGGAGGGAAATACTGTTGGAATGCTCAACCGGTGTCGCTCATTCAGCCGACAGAAACCTTCAACCGGTTTTCCCCATTATGTAGCGAGTCGGAGTCTGAGTCTGAGTCTTCTCTTGTCTCTACTCCTCCCGTTACGGGGTCTGAGACGCCGAAGGCTCCCACCATTAGCTCTGACAAATTGAAAACCCTAGTCATTGGCGACTCCATTACCCGCAGTATTAGACTTCAAACGAATCACCCAGCGATCATACACTGTTTACCAGGGGGCAGGGCTACCGACGTTAAGGCTAATCTAAAGATGGTGCTGGCTAAAGCTAAAACTGGCGAGTGTAGAGAGTATAGAGATATTGTTATCCACGTCGGCACCAACGATGTTAGGATGAAACAGTCAGAGGTCACCAAGTGCAACATAGCTTCAGCGTGTAAATCAGCTAGAAAGATGTGTCGGCATCGAGTAATTGTCTCTGGCCCCCTCCCAGTTAGGGGAAGTGACGAGCTCTACAGCAGAGTCTCAGCACTCAATCGCTGGTTGAAAACTGTTTTCTGCCCCTCCCAAAAGATAACATTTGTGGATAATTGGCCCTCTTTCTGGGACTCACCCACAAACAGGACCAAGCCTGACCTGCTGAGGAGTGACGGACTCCATCCTAGCTGGAGGGGTGCTCTCCTCTTATCTACCAACATAGATAGGGCTCTAACTCCTCTAGCCCCACAGTGAAATAGGGTGCAGGCCAGGCAGCAGGCTGTTAGCCAACCTGCCAGCTTAGTGGAGTCTGCCAATAGCATAGTCAGTGTAGTCAGCTCAGCCATACCCATTGAGACTGTGTCTGTGCCTCGACCTAGGTTGGGCAAAACTAAACATGGCGGTGTTCACCCTAGCAATCTTATTAGGATAAAGACCTCCTCCATTCCTGCCATTATTGAAAGAGATCGTGATACCTCACATCTCAAAATAGGGTTACTTAATGTTAGATCCCTCACTTCAAAGGCAGTCATAGTCAATGAACTAATCACTGATCATAATCTTGATGTGATTGGCCTGACTGAAACATGGCTTAAGCCTGATGAATTTGCTGTGTTAAATGAGGCCTCACCTCCTGGTTACACTAGTGACCATATTCCCCGTGCATCCCGCAAAGGCGGAGGTGTTGCTAACATTTACGATAGCAAATTTCAATTTACAAAAAAAAAAATGGCGTTTTCATCTTTTGAGCTTCTAGTCATGGAATCTATGCAGCCTACTCAATCACTTTTTATAGCTACTGTTTACAGGCCTCCTGGGCCATATACAGCGTTCCTCTCTGAGTTTCCTGAATTCCTATCAGACCTTGTAGTCATAGCAGATCATATTCTAATTTTTGGTGATTTTAATATTCACATGGAGAAGTCCACAGACCCACTCCAAAAGTCTTTCGGAGCCATCATCGACTCAGTGGGTTTTGTCCAACATGTCTCTGGACCTACTCACTGCCACAGTCATACTCTGGACCTAGTTTTGTCCCATGGAATAAATGTTGTAGATCTTAATGTTTTTCCACAAAATCCTGGACTATCGGACCACCATTTTATTACGTTTGCAATCGCAACAAATAATCTGCTCAGACCCCAACCAAGGAGCATCAAAAGTCGTGCTATAAATTCTCAGACAACACAAAAATTCCTTGATGCCCTTCCAGACTCCTTCTGCCTACCCAAGGACGTCAGAGGACAAAAATCAGTTAACCACTTAACTGAGGAACTCAATTTAACCTTGCGCAATACCCTAGATGCAGTTGCACCCCTAAAAACGAAAAACATTTGTCATAAGAAACTAGCTCCCTGGTATACAGAAAATACCCGAGCTTTGAAGCAAGCTTCCAGGAAATTGGAACGGAAATGGCGCCACACCAAACTGGAAGTCTTCCGACTAGCTTGGAAAGACAGTACCGTGCAGTACCGAAGAGCCCTCACTGCTGCTCGATCATCCTACTTTTCCAACTTAATCGAGGAAAATAAGAATAATCCAAAATTTCTTTTTGATACTGTTGCAAAGCTAACTAAAAAGCAGCATTCCCCAAGAGAGGATGGCTTTCACTTCAGCAGTAATAAATTCATGAACTTCTTTGAGGAAAAGATCATGACCATTAGAAAGCAAATTACGGACTCCTCTTTGAATCTGCGTATTCCTCCAGGGCTTAGCTGTCCTGGATCTGCACAGCTCTGCGAGGGCCTGGGATCGGGAGAGACACTTAAGTGTTTTAGTACTATATCTCTTGACACAATGATGAAAATAATCATGGCCTCTAAACCTTCAAGCTGCATACTGGATCCTATTCCTACTAAACTGCTGAAGGAGCTGCTTCCTGTGCTTGGCCCTCCTATGTTGAACATAATAAACAGCTCTCTATCCACCGGATGTGTACCAAACTCACTAAAAGTGGCAGTGATAAAGCCTCTCTTGAAAAAGCCAAACCTTGACCCGGAAAATATAAAAAACTATCGGCCTATATCGAATCTTCCATTCCTCTCAAAAATTTTAGAAAAAGCTGTTGCGCAGCAACTCACTGCCTTTCTGAAGACAAACAATGTATACGAAATGCTTCAGTCTGGTTTTAGACCCCATCATAGCACTGAGACTGCACTTGTGAAGGTGGTAAATGACCTTTTAATGGCGTCAGACCGAGGCTCTGCATCTGTCCTCGTGCTACTAGACCTTAGTGCTGCCTTTGACACCATCGATCACCACATTCTTTTGGAGAGACTGGAAACCCAAATTGGTCTACACGGACAAGTTCTGGCCTGGTTTAGATCTTACCTGTCGGAAAGATATCAGTTTGTCTCTGTGAATGGTCTGTCCTCCGACAAATCAACTGTACATTTCGGTGTTCCTCAAGGTTCCGTTTTAGGACCACTATTGTTTTCACTATATATTTTACCTCTTGGGGATGTTATTCGAAAACATAATGTTAACTTTCACTGCTATGCGGATGACACACAGCTGTACATTTCAATGAAACATGGTGAAGCCCCAAAATTGCCCTCGCTAGAAGCCTGTGTTTCAGACATAAGGAAGTGGATGGCTGAAAACTTTTTACTTTTAAACTCGGACAAAACAGAGATGCTTGTTCTAGGTCCCAAGAAACAAAGAGATCTTCTGTTAAATCTGACAATTCATCTTGATGGTTGTAAAGTCGTCTCAAATAAAACTGTGAAGGACCTCGGCGTTACTCTTGACCCTGATCTCTCTTTTGACGAACATATCAAGACTGTTTCAAGGACAGCTTTTTTCCATCTACGTAACATTGCAAAAATCAGAAATTTTCTGTCCAAAAATGATGCAGAAAAATTAATCCATGCATTTGTTACTTCTAGGTTAGACTACTGCAATGCTCTATTTTCCGGCTACCCGGATAAAGCACTAAATAAACTTCAGTTAGTGCTAAATACGGCTGCTAGAATCCTGACTAGAACCAAGAAATTTGATCATATTACTCCAGTGCTAGCTTCCCTACACTGGCTTCCTGTTAAGGCAAGGGCTGATTTCAAGGTTTTACTGTTAACCTATAAAGCGTTACATGGGCTTGCTCCTACCTATCTTTCCGAGTTGGTCCTGCCGTACATACCAATACGTACGCTACGGTCACAAGACGCAGGCCTCCTAATTGTCCCTAGAATTTCTAAGCAAACAGCGGGAGGCAGGGCTTTCTCCTATAGATCTCCATTTTTATGGAACAGTCTGCCTACCCATGTGAGAGACGCAGACTCGGTCTCAACCTTTAAGTCTTTACTGAAGACTTATCTCTTCAGTAGGTCATATGATTGAGTGTAGTCTGGCCCAGGAGTGTGAAGGTGAACGGAAAGGCTCTGGAGCAACGAACAGCCCTTGCTGTCTCTGCCGGGCCGGTTCCCCTCTCCACTGGGGTTCTCTGCCTCTAACCCTGTTGCAGGGGCTGAGTCACTGGCTTGCTGGTGCTCTTTCATGCCGTCCCTGGGAGGGGTGCGTCACTTGAGTGGGTTGAGTTACTGACGTGATCTTCCTGTCTGGGTTGGCGCCCCCCCTTGGTTTGTGCTGTGGTGGAGACCTCTGTGGGCTATACTCGGCCTTGTCTCAGGATTGTAAGTTGGTGGTTGAGGATATCCCTCTAGTGGTGCGGGGGCTGTGCTTTGGCAGAGTGGGTGGGGTTATATCCTTCCTGTTTGGCCCTGTCCGGGGGTTTCTTCGGATGGGGCCACAGTGTCTCCGGACCGCTCCTGTCTCAGCCTCCAGTATTTATGCTGCAGTAGTTTATGTGTCGGGGGGCTGGGGTTAGTTGGTTATACCTGGAGTACTTCTCCTGTCTTATCCAGTGTCCTGTGTGAATTTAAGTATGCTCTCTCTAATTCTCTCGTTCTCTCTTTCTCTCTGAGAACCTGAGCCCTAGGACCATACGTCAGGACTACCGGGCATGATGACACCTTGCTGTCCCCAGTCCGCCTGGCCTTGCTGCTATTCCAGTTTCAACTGTTCTGCCTGCGGTTACGAAACCCCTACCTGTCCCAGACCTGCTGTTTTCAACTCTTAATGATCGGCTATGAAAAGCCAACTGAGAGACCTGAGCCCTAGGACCATACGTCGGGACTACCGGCCGTGGTGACTCCTTGCTGTCCCCAGTCCGCCTGGCCTTGCTGCTATTCCAGTTTCAACTGTTCTGCCTGCGGTTATGGAACCCCTACCTGTCCCAGACCTGCTGTTTTCAACTCTTAATGATCGGCTATGAAAAGCCAACTGAGATTTATTCCTGATTATTATTTGACCATGCTTGTCACTTATGAACATTTTTGAACATCTTGGCATGGTTCTGTTATAATCTTCACCCGGCACAGCCAGAAGAGGACTGGCCACCCCTCATAGCCTGGTTCCTCTCTAGGTTTCTTCCTAGGTTTTCGCCTTTCTAGGGAGTTTTTCCTAGCCACCGTGCTTCTACACCTGCATTACTAGCTGTTTGGGGTTTTAGGCTGGGTTTCTGTACAGCACTTCGAGATATTAGCTGATGTAAGAAGGGCTATATAAAATAAAATTGATTGATTGATTGATTTAGGGGTGGGGGGTGCTGAAGAGAGATGTTTAGGGGTGGGGGGAGCTGAAGGGAGATGTTTAGGGATGGGGGTGCTGAAGGGAGATGTTTAGGGGTGGGGGGTGCTGAAGGGAGATGTTTAGGGGTGGGGGGGTGATGAAGGGAGATGTTTAGGGATGGGGGGTGCTGAACGGAGATGTTTAGGGGTGGGGGGGTGCTGAAGAGAGATGTTTAGGGGTGGGGGGTGCTGAAGAGAGATGTTTAGGGTTGGGGGTGATGAAGGGAGATGTTTAGGGGTGGGGGTGATGAAGGGAGATGTTTAGGGATGGGGGGGTGCTGAAGAGAGATGTTTAGGGGTGGGGGGGGTGATGAAGAGAGATGTTTAGGGGTGGGGGGTGCTGAAGGGAGATGTTTAGGGGTGGGGATGCTGAAGAGAGATGTTTAGGGGTGGGGGTGCTGAAGGGAGATGTTTAGGGGTGGGGGGGTGCTGAAGGGAGATGTTTAGGGGTGGGGGGTACTGAAGGGAGATGTTTAGGGGTGGGGGGTGCTGAAGAGAGATGTTTAGGGGTGGGGGGTGCTGAAGGGAGATGTTTAGGGGTGGGGGGTGCTGAAGAGAGATGTTTAGGGGTGGGGGGTGCTGAAGGGAGATGTTTAGGGGTGGGGGGTGCTGAAGAGAGATGTTTAGGGGTGGGGGGTGCTGAAGGGAGATGTTTAGGGGTGGGGGGGGTGCTGAAGAGAGATGTTTAGGGGTGGGGGTGCTGAAGGGAGATGTTTAGGTGTGGGGGTGCTGAAGGGAGATGTTTAGGGGTGGGGGTGCTGAAGGGAGATGTTTAGGGGTGGGGGGTGCTGAAGGGAGATGTTTAGGGGTGGGGGGGTGCTGAAGGGAGATGTTTAGGGGTGGGGGGTGCTGAAGAGAGATGTTTAGGGATGGGGGTGCTGAAGAGAGATGTTTAGGGGTGGGGGGGTGCTGAAGGGAGATGTTTAGGGGTGGGGGTGATGAAGGGAGATGTTTAGGGGTGGGGGGTGCTGAAGGGAGATGTTTAGGGGTGGGGGGTGCTGAAGGGAGATGTTTAGGGGTGGGGGTGCTGAAGAGAGATGTTTAGGGGTGGGGGGTGCTGAAGGGAGATGTTTAGGGGTGGGGGGTGCTGAAGGGAGATGTTTAGGGGTGGGGGGTGCTGAAGGGAGATGTTTAGGGGTGGGGGGTGATGAAGGGAGATGTTTAGGGGTGGGGGTGATGAAGGGAGATGTTTAGGGATGGGGGGGTGCTGAAGAGAGATGTTTAGGGGTGGGGGGGGGTGATGAAGAGAGATGTTTAGGGGTGGGGGGTGCTGAAGGGAGATGTTTAGGGGTGGGGATGCTGAAGAGAGATGTTTAGGGGTGGGGGTGCTGAAGGGAGATGTTTAGGGGTGGGGGGGTGCTGAAGGGAGATGTTTAGGGGTGGGGGGTACTGAAGGGAGATGTTTAGGGGTGGGGGGTGCTGAAGAGAGATGTTTAGGGGTGGGGGGTGCTGAAGGGAGATGTTTAGGGGTGGGGGGTGCTGAAGAGAGATGTTTAGGGGTGGGGGGTGCTGAAGGGAGATGTTTAGGGGTGGGGGGTGCTGAAGAGAGATGTTTAGGGGTGGGGGGTGCTGAAGGGAGATGTTTAGGGATGGGGGTGCTTAAGGGAGATGTTTAGGGGTGGGGGGTGCTGAAGGGAGATGTTTAGGGGTGGGGGGGTGATGAAGGGAGATGTTTAGGGATGGGGGGTGCTGAAGGGAGATGTTTAGGGGTGGGGGGGTGCTGAAGAGAGATGTTTAGGGGTGGGGGGTGCTGAAGAGAGATGTTTAGGGTTGGGGGTGATGAAGGGAGATGTTTAGGGGTGGGGGTGATGAAGGGAGATGTTTAGGGATGGGGGGGTGCTGAAGAGAGATGTTTAGGGGTGGGGGGGTGATGAAGAGAGATGTTTAGGGGTGGGGGGTGCTGAAGGGAGATGTTTAGGGGTGGGGATGCTGAAGAGAGATGTTTAGGGGTGGGGGTGCTGAAGGGAGATGTTTAGGGGTGGGGGGGTGCTGAAGGGAGATGTTTAGGGGTGGGGGGTACTGAAGGGAGATGTTTAGGGGTGGGGGGTGCTGAAGAGAGATGTTTAGGGGTGGGGGGTGCTGAAGAGAGATGTTTAGGGGTGGGGGGTGCTGAAGGGAGATGTTTAGGGGTGGGGGGTGCTGAAGAGAGATGTTTAGGGGTGGGGGGTGCTGAAGGGAGATGTTTAGGGATGGGGGTGCTGAAGGGAGATGTTTAGGGGTGGGGGGTGCTGAAGGGAGATGTTTAGGGGTGGGGGGGTGATGAAGGGAGATGTTTAGGGATGGGGGGTGCTGAAGGGAGATGTTTAGGGGTGGGGGGTGCTGAAGAGAGATGTTTAGGGGTGGGGGGTGCTGAAGAGAGATGTTTAGGGGTGGGGGGTGCTGAAGAGAGATGTTTAGGGTTGGGGGTGATGAAGGGAGATGTTTAGGGGTGGGGGTGATGAAGGGAGATGTTTAGGGATGGGGGGGTGCTGAAGAGAGATGTTTAGGGGTGGGGGGGTGATGAAGAGAGATGTTTAGGGGTGGGGGGTGCTGAAGGGAGATGTTTAGGGGTGGGGATGCTGAAGAGAGATGTTTAGGGGTGGGGGTGCTGAAGGGAGATGTTTAGGGGTGGGGGGGTGCTGAAGGGAGATGTTTAGGGGTGGGGGGTACTGAAGGGAGATGTTTAGGGGTGGGGGGTGCTGAAGAGAGATGTTTAGGGGTGGGGGGTGCTGAAGGGAGATGTTTAGGGGTGGGGGGTGCTGAAGAGAGATGTTTAGGGGTGGGGGGTGCTGAAGGGAGATGTTTAGGGGTGGGGGGTGCTGAAGAGAGATGTTTAGGGGTGGGGGGTGCTGAAGGGAGATGTTTAGGGATGGGGGTGCTGAAGGGAGATGTTTAGGGGTGGGGGGTGCTGAAGGGAGATGTTTAGGGGAGGGGGGTGATGAAGGGAGATGTTTAGGGATGGGGGGTGCTGAAGGGAGATGTTTAGGGGTGGGGGGGTGCTGAAGAGAGATGTTTAGGGGTGGGGGGTGCTGAAGAGAGATGTTTAGGGGTGGGGGGTGCTGAAGAGAGATGTTTAGGGGTGGGGGGTGCTGAAGGGAGATGTTTAGGGGTGGGGGTGCTGAAGGGAGATGTTTAGGGATGGGGGTGCTGAAGGAAGATGTTTAGGGGTGGGGGGTGCTGAAGGGAGATGTTTAGGGGTGGGAGGGTGCTGAAGAGAGATGTTTAGGGGTGGGGGGTGCTGAAGGGAGATGTTTAGGGGTGGGGGGTGCTGAAGGGAGATGTTTAGGGGTGGGGGTGCTGAAGGGAGATGTTTAGGGGTGGGGGGGGTGCTGAAGAGAGATGTTTAGGGGTGGGGGTGCTGAAGGGAGATGTTTAGGTGTGGGGGTGCTGAAGGGAGATGTTTAGGGGTGGGGGTGCTGAAGGGAGATGTTTAGGGGTGGGGGGTGCTGAAGGGAGATGTTTAGGGGTGGGGGGGTGCTGAAGGGAGATGTTTAGGGGTGGGGGGTGCTGAAGAGAGATGTTTAGGGATGGGGTGCTGAAGAGAGATGTTTAGGGATGGGGGGGTGCTGAAGGGAGATGTTTAGGGGTGTGGGTGATGAAGGGAGATGTTTAGGGGTTCGGGGTGCTGAAGGGAGATGTTTAGGGGTGGGGGGGTGCTGAAGGGAGATGTTTAGGGGTGGGGGTGCTGAAGAGAGATGTTTAGGGGTGGGGGGTGCTGAAGAGAGATGTTTAAGGGTGGGGGGTGCTGAAGGGAGATGTTTAGGGGTGGGGGGTGCTGAAGAGAGATGTTTAAGGGTGGGGGGTGCTGAAGGGAGATGTTTAGGTGTGGGGGTGTTGAAGGGAGATGTTTAGGGGTGGGGGGTGCTGAAGGGAGATGTTTAGGTGTGGGGGTGTTGAAGAGAGATGTTTAGGGGTGGGGGGTGATAAAGGGAGATGTTTAGGTGTGGGGGTGTTGAAGGGAGATGTTTAGGGGTGGGGGGGTGCTGAAGAGAGATGTTTAGGTGTGGGGGTGCTGAAGGGAGATGTTTAGGGGTGGGGGGTGCTGAAGAGAGATGTTTAGGGGTGGGAGGGTGCTGAAGGGAGATGTTTAGGGGTGGGGGGGTGCTGAAGAGAGATGTTTAAGGGTGGGGGGTGCTGAAGGGAGATGTTTAGGTGTGGGGGTGTTGAAGGGAGATATTAAGGGGTGGGGGTGATAAAGGGAGATGTTTAGGGGTGGGGGGTGCTGAAGTGAGATGTTTAGGGGTGGGGGTGCTGAAGGGAGATGTTTAGGGGTGGGGGGTGCTGAAGAGAGATGTTTAGGGGTGGGGGGTGCTGAAGAGAGATGTTTAGGGGTGGGGGGTGCTGAAGGGAGATGTTTAGGGGTGTGGGGGTGCTGAAGGGAGATGTTTAGGGGTGGGGGTGCTGAAGGGAGATGTTTAGGGGTGGGGGGTGCTGAAGGGAGATGTTTAAGGGTGGGGGGTGCTGAAGGGAGATGTTTAGGGGTGGGGGGTTCTGAAGAGAGATGTTTAAGGGTGGGGGTGCTGAAGAGAGATGTTTAGGGGTGGGGGGGTGCTGAAGGGAGATGTTTAGGGGTGGGGGGTGCTGAAGGGAGATGTTTAGGGGTGGGGGGGGTGCTGAAGGGAGATGTTTAGGGGTGGGGGGGTGCTGAAGAGAGATGTTTAGGGGTGGGGGGGGGGTGCTGAAGAGAGATGTTTAGGGGTGGGGGGGTGGGGGGGTGCTGAAGAGAGATGTTTAGGGGTGGGGGGTGCTGAAGGGAGATGTTTAGGGTTGGGGGTGCTGAAGAGAGATGTTTAGGGGTGGGGGTGCTGAAGTTTTCTCCCCGCCCTGTTGACGACTATTTTTGTCCTCTCATACAGGAGGAATAAAGGCCCTGATTTTTTTTACTAAACATTTTTTAAAAATCTGATTTATCAGGGGGTGCTGTAGCACCTTCAGAACCTCTACTTCCCGTGGTTATACTACAGGATCCACTATCAGCTCAGTATTGAACTGGTGAGCATGGTGAATCTGACAGAGGGAGAAAGTCAAGACTGTGTTTCTAGGCTCCTGTGGCACAAGACTGTGCCTCTCTGCCTCTCTGAGCTGAGCACTATCCTGCTACTCTCTGTAACCACAAATAGGTAGAAGTTGCCAGTAAACACAAATCCGTTTTTGGTTTTTATTAGATGTAGTAAACTGATCCTAGATCTGTGCCTAAAGGCAACTTCTACTCTGAACATACAGTACCTGCATCCCTAATGGCACAATATTCCCTATATAGGGCACTAAAGTAGGGTGGCATTTGAGACACAGCCTGTATCTACACACACAGCTGTTACGTCAACAGGAACAGGAAGTGTGTCATCACCTGCGCCCCTTCCTCTTCCTGTATAGCCTAGCCCCCATCCCCCATAATAGTACACTCAACAACACCAACATAGGCCTCCATCATCAATATAGTGTGTATTGTCCTATAAGCCTGGCGATGTTCAAATGTCTTGTTTTATTTTAAAAGGGATGATTCTGACGCAAAAACAAATTTCCCCTTCAGGGATAATAAAGTTTTGTTTAGACTACCAATACTTCACAGGGACAACACCTGTTTACTCTGAAACAGACAAACATGAGCAAACATCCAATGTAAACAACTAGTGGCCTAAACCACTGTGCTTTATCTCTACGAGAGGGTTGTGTTGCTCTGCAGACTGGTCTTCAACAGAGAACCAAAACCTTTATGAGCGGTAAAGGGGAGAGGAGAGCTACACGCACATCAACTACCTCATTTCATTCAAACACCTTGACAAAACTTTCCATAAAAAGGAAGCTCTTTGACACAACAGAAATCAATTTGTTTTTGTTCAGTGGGTGTTGTCTTTGGATGTTTATTGCTTTCATGCATCATGCCTAGCGGGTCAACAATATTGTATTCCAAAATGCTTCATTACCACACAATTACACATGGGTGAGAGAACATGACTCTGCATAAATAAATAGTAACACACACACACAATCACAGTTCATGTTTCAGTAGCACTGGCCCCACCCACTTCAGTTCAGAGAGCACTCTGGGGTGTATTCATCACCAGGAACCAAACTGAAGCAAATGAGAGGAAACGGGGGAGGGAATTTGTCCAGTAAGAAACGCTTGTTTTCATTTTTCTGTTGCACAACGTTTTGCTACGGTGTGTGCTAATGAATACACCCCAGCTCTAGCCATCCATCCATCCATCCTGACTGGCAGTCTCTCTATCACTGTGAGGGGATTAGCAACAGTGGCAGCAGAGAGTAGGAGAGATAAGTTTGGGATTACGACAGGGATAATGGTTTTTGAGGTTTAGAGTCACTCAGGAGAGACAACAGAAGAGTCAGGAGGGAACCAAAGCCTCAGCTTTCATCACAGGTGATTCCTCTGATCTCACCAGAGTTAATGAGTGAGAGGAAGAAAGGCTGGGTAGTAGTGGTATGGTATTATTAAGGAAAACTGGCATGGTGGGAAGAGAGCCATCAACCAATGAAATTGTTATGGTTTCAAGGTAATTCAATTAAATAAAGAACACATGTTTTCTTTATTTTGTAATTTCTAGCCTCTGAGTGCTGTCCTCGTCTCATTTCCTTGTGAGCGTATCAGAATGCTCGGCTTGGCTGAACTGTACAATGTCGCCATCTAGTGGTAGTGGGGGCGTACTGTAGCTGTCAAAGTAACAATCTTTGTTGATTCTCTGTAGACCTGCTGGAGTTTACTACATTTACCGACAGGCCTTTGCTGATAAAGTGTTATTAGAGATTTTCACGTTACAATAAACGGAGCCGATTTAAACGTACCGATTGAAATTTCCATCTGAACGACTATTCTCCAATTCTCTGCAATGTTGAATACCTGATCTTAATCTGATTAATTGGCATGAGGCACTTTCGCCATTTACAAGAACGCTAATGAGAACACGGCGCAAACGTAATTTATTAAATGTACCAATATTATATTTATGTATAGCTACCTACATTGCATATGTTCTGGACATCTATACAATTATTTTGAGGGCTCGCGTTTTTTTATTTTAGCTTGCCAACGTATCTGTCGGCAGCTGGTCAGACATATCTGAAGGAAAACCAACAAGTGATATGTGTTTCAGTCAAATTGGATTTTAGGCATTTATAGCAATGGTTATCAACTGTACTGCAGGGATGGAACGTAAGTCGAAGAAAATAGAGGTTGTGGTGGCAGCTGCAGAGAGGTATTTGGGTGTGCGAGACTTGACATCAGAAGAGTTACAGGGTGTGATA
Organism: Coregonus lavaretus; assembly: GCF_964263955.1. Lineage (NCBI taxonomy): Eukaryota > Metazoa > Chordata > Actinopteri > Salmoniformes > Salmonidae > Coregonus > Coregonus lavaretus. Next base: position 87,494 of record NW_028162026.1, read on the forward strand.
AATGGTGGTGTCCCATAATTTCAGCCTGTTGGCCTGAAGTAGGACTAAATAGATCTAAATAGTGGACTATGGTAGTGATTATTATTATTTAATTTTTTGTGAGTCTAGTGATAGATGGTAGGTTATTTGTTGTATTTTTTAAAGCAAAGTATAAGGGAGTTATACTCCAGTCTAGTAGGTGGCGGTAATGCAACAATTATTGGATGCCAACTGCCGTTAAACCTAATCGAAGAAGAACATATGGTCCTCTGTAGCTCAGCTGGTAGAGCACGGCGCTTGTAACGTCAAGGTAGTGGGTTCGATCCCCGGGACCACCCATACACAAAAATGTATGCACGCATGACTGTAAGTCGCTTTGGATAAAAGCGTCTGCTAAATAGCTTATTATTATGTTATCTGAAGGCGCAAGATTGTGGCCCCTGGGAAACAGCATTTTGAAATTGACAGTACAAAAATGTTCTTGTATCGTAGCTATTTACCATACAAACATGTTTATTAGTTGGGGTTATTTCTCCGCTGTTGCTTATCCTGTTCACCGTGTGCTGTGGCCGTTATACAGTGAAATAACTAGCTAGACACACTACAAGCCGCAATGCGTGCACGGAACCAACAACAGCATTGCAAGCGAACTTATGTCTTTCAAATGTCCGTGCTTGTTATCCAGTCACGTCACCTGTGTTCCCAGGTACGGTCTGATCATACCCCAGAAGGCAGCGTCCAAGACAGCCACCCTGCCCAGACCCTCTGTGTTTGGGGATGACTCTAATGAAGAGGTAGGAACAGTGTATTAATGTCTGTCTGTTATCAGTTATTTTATTTAACTAGCTGGGTGAGTACCATATAGCCTACCGGTATTAAGGTATTTTGCAAGAAAGCCTGAGCAGATTACATAGTAAGTATTTAAAGGATTCTTGTTTGACCAGTAGTCCCTTAAAGTCAGGACAGTTTCTACACTCTGGAGATCCTTTGCGACAGTCGGCGAGATGGGGGTGAGTGAGAGTGAGTTGCAAGTTTAGCAAAATGACTGAAGCTCTATCAGAAGTAATGTTGTGGAATGTTCCAGACCTCGGTTGGGGAGAATTTGCAGAGGGAGTCTCTGAAGAGGAGGAGGATGATGAAGAAACAGATGGATGGATGGATGGATGGATGGATGGATGGATGGATGGATGGATGGATGGATGGATGGATGGATGGATGGATGGATGGATGGATGGATGGATGGATGGATGGATGGATGGATGGATGGATGGATGGAGGAATGGAATTAGGCTAAATACAAACCCCACTAATAGTTTAATAATTTATAAAAATTGTTTAAGCTGCTTTTTTTTTGTTGCAATAATCACTGATCTGGCTTTCAAGTCTGTCTATGAAAATGCCCAATTTGTTACAAAGTTAACCAGAACCATGAATAATGCACATTCACTAATAATGACTCTTGTAGTAATAATAATGTAATGACTAATACTGTAGCAGACATTATAGAACATTATCACAGGTCTCATAAATGATCTCTCAAGCACAAGCCCACGTGCTAGTGAGTAGGCAGCTGATCTTTATATTTCAAGTTCAGCCATCTTGGATATATTTGCTAGCTAACAAGGTAGAACAGTTGAATTGTTATGAACACACCGTTCTGTCTGTCTTCAGCTGTTTTGAACAGCACGCTAGCCTGTCCACTTTGTTCAGATGTTGAAATCAAGTGGCCTACCTTATTTCTCAGAGTAAGAACGAGTTGCTAATTCCTTATATAATTAGACAGCTAGTATAAGTCTTTGGCTAAAATGCTGCTAGCGGTACGTGGTACCTCAATGCAGCGCACAACAAACTGAGCATGAATTTTCCAGAATCAATGTTCATTGATAGTCCTGTTTTAGTAGTGTCTGCTCTGTGTGCAATTTGAGTAGTTGAGACATAAAAACGGTATCGTTAACGGTTAACTTTACTTCTAGTACAGTAAAATAATGTCTCAATGTGTTTCGGTGTCCATATGACCGATTTTATTGGACCAAACCTCAAATGTCCTCCCGAGTGGCGCAGTGGTCTAAGGCACTGCATCGCAGTGCTAGCTGTGCCACTAGAGATCCTGGCTCGAATCAAGGCTCTGTCGTAGCCGGCTGTGACCGGGAGACCCACGGGGCGGCGCACAATTGGTGAGAGACTGAGGGAGGAAAAGATATGGAGAGAGAGAAGGACTTGGAGAGAGACAGAGACTGAGGGAGGAAAAGAGATGGAGAGAGAGAAGGACTTGGAGAGAGACAGAGACTGAGGGAGGAAAAGAGATGGAGAGAGAGAAGGACTTGGAGAGAGACAGAGACTGAGGGAGGAAAAGAGATGGAGAGAGAGAAGGACTTGGAGAGAGACAGAGACTGAGGGAGGAATAGAGATGGATAGAGAGAAGGACTTGGAGAGAGACAGAGACTGGGGGAGGAAAAGAGATGGAGAGAGAGAAGGACTTGGAGAGAGACAGAGACTGGGGGAGGAAAAGAGATGGAGAGAGAGGAAGGGGCAGAGAAGGAGGAGGAGGAGGAGGGAGAGGGGACAGAGGAGGAGGGAGAGGTGGCAGAGGAGGAGGAGGAGGGAGAGGGAGAGGAGGAAGAAGGGGCAGAGAAGGAGAGTATAGTGAGTAAGTTTGTTAAGTGTAGCAGTGAGCAGACAGTAACCTCAGCCAGAGACAGATACCTGGCCAGACAGATACCTGGCCAGACAGATACCTGGCCAGACAGATGGCACGCTCAGCCACCAATACATACATCGAGAAGGATGAGGACTAAACACACACACAAACGGTGACAACTGTGACTGCGTGTGATTACATGGAGGGTGACTGATGAACTGAGACACATTACGCCCACACATGTCAACATACTGTGTATGTAAACCTCTTTCTCTAAAAACTGCATTGGACGGACCACCAAATAGGAGTGTGGTCTCATGGTGTAAACCTCTTTCTGTAATAAACTGCATTGGACGGACCACCAAATAGGAGTGTGGTCTTCATACCCATTGACTTATTCCACATTTTGTTGTTACAGCCTGAATTCAAAATGTATCAAACTGATTCTCACCCATGTACATACAATACCCCATAATGACATAGTGAAAACATGTTTTTTGATATTTTTGCATATTTATTGAAAACGAAATACAGCAATATCTAATTTACAGAAGTATTCACACCCCTGAGTCAATACTTTGTAGAAGCACCTTTGGCAGCGATTACAGTTTTGAGTCGATCTGGGTAAGTCTAAGAGTTTGCACACCTGGGTTGTACAATATTTCCTTTTAAAAATATATATATATTCTTCAAGCTCTGTCAAGTTGGTTGTTGATCATTGCTAGTCAACTCTTGCCATAGATTTTCAAGCCGATTCAAGTCAAAACTGTAACCAGGCCATTCAGGAACATTCAATGTCTTCTTAGTAAACAACTCCAATGTATATTTGGCCTTGTCTTTTAGATTATTGTCCTGCTGAAAATTGAATTTGTCTCCCAGTGTCTGTTGGAAAGCAGATTGAACCAGGTTTTCCTCTAGGATTTTGCCTGTGCTTAGCTCTATTCCGTTTGTTTTTTATCCCAAAACACTCCCTCGTCCTTGCCGATGACAAGCGTCCCCATAACATGATGCAGCCACCACCATGCTTGAATATATAAAGAGTAGTACTCAGTGATGTGTTGTGTTGGATTTGCCCTAAACATGTCGCTTTGTATTCAGGACATAAAGTATATTTATTAGCCACATTTTTTGCAGTTTTGTTTTAGTACCTTATTGCAAACAGGATGTATGTTTTGGAATATTTGTGTACTGTACAAGCTTCCTTCTTTTCACTGTCATTTAGGTTAGCATTGTGGAGTAACTACAATGTTTTTGATCCATCCTCAGTTTTCTCCTATCACAGACATTAAACTCTGTAATTGTTTTAAAGTCACCATTGGCCTCATGGTGAAATTGCTGAGCGGTTTCCTTCGTCTCCGGCAACTGAGTTCCATCATTTTAATGTAGTCAACTGGCTGGGACTTCCAACTTCATTGGCTGATCCCTCCTGGTGACCCTGTTGGAGTCATGTCCAACCTGGTCATCAGGAGGGATCAGCCAATCGTGAAGAAGAAAATTGACTTCTTCAAAATGGAGATTGCCTTGCCTTGCTGCCCATGCTGCCATAGATGCTATAAATGGCACAGATACAAAGACGAGTCCTCTATCTATCTCTATGAGCAGAACAAGTCAGTAGTTGTATTTAAATGAAAACCCAACAAGAATAGCTGAGAATATAAGTGAATTATCAATTTCACACTGTAATGCCAACACGTCCCAAACTGCGGTCCCTGGTTCGGATATTTTCTTTTTACATTATCCTTTCTAGCATGGTTCCAGCAGATGCATAAGTTAACCAGACCAGCTCAGAACAGCTTAGTTCGGCTCAGTTTGAAAAGCCGTCATGATTATATTTCATGATAAGAATGAAGTACAGTTCTTGTGTTCTGTAACACATCTCTCAGTAACAAATGAGAGACAGATTTATTTTCTTCCCCCCACCATGAAGACAGGGAATTGCATGAGAAAGAAAGAAAGAAAGAAAGAAAGAAAGTGTCACGCTCGTCGGGAACAGATGAGGACCAAGGCGCAGCGTTGAATGCGAACATATTTATTTATATAATGATCACACGATCAAAACAACAAAACGGACTCCGACCGCGCCAACCAAATACCACAGGGGAGGGACTGGGTGGGCACTCCGCCTTGGCGGCGGATCCTGCTCCGGGCATGATCCCCACTCGCTCTCTAACCCCCCAAAGTACCCCTGGTCCGGTCTGGCCCTGCTGACCGGAGCTGGACTGCACACTGGTGGAGCGGATTGCTCTAGCTCCGGCGTGAAGCAGCTGACCCGTGCTGAACCAGGAACCAGTGGAACAGTCACGGGCTGTGCCGGACTGACGACGCACACCACTGGCTTGGTGTGGGGAGCAGGAACGGCCCGAGCCGGGCTGACGAAACGCACCCCTGACTTGGTGCGGGGAGCAGGAGCGGGCCGAACCGGGCTGACGAAACGCACCACTGACTTGGTGCGGGGAGCATGAACGGGCCGAGCCGGGCTGACGAAACGCACCACTGACTTTGTGCGGGGAGCAGGAACGGGCCGAGCCGGGCTGACGAAGCGCACCACTGACTTGGTGCGGAGGGCAGGAACGGGCCGAGCCGGGCTGACGAAGCGCACCACTGACTTGGTGCGGGGAGCAGGAACGGGCCGAGCCGGGCTGACGAAGCGCACCACTGACTTGGTGCGGGGAGCAGGAACGGGCCGAGCCGGGCTGACGAAGCGCACCATTGGCCTGGTGCGGGGAGCAGGAACAGGCCGGACCGTACTGGGGACACACACCACTGGTCCTACGCAGGGATCTGGAATGGGCCGGACCGGACTGGTAACACACCCCAGTACCTCTCGCCGTGCCTCTACACCTTCCATCCCCTCTTCGACCAGTGGCCCCCGTAACCTGGCGGCCTCCTCTGCCAACCCGCTGGGCCGCTCTGCCGCGGTCTCCTGCTGGCCCGTCGTCCACGGCGTTAGCCCCCCCCTAAACATTTTCTGGGCGTCTCTCCTACCCGTGGACCAGGTCTCCATGTCCCTCGCCAGCCTTTCGCCCTTCTGCCTCCATGTCAAGCCCTTCTCTTCCTCACCCGGCTTGACCCAGTCGAGGAGGCGAAGTAGATCTGCTAGAGATCTCCCTGGCGATGGCTCCTGGACACGCTGCTTGGTCCAGTCTTGGTGGTTTCTTCTGTCACGCTCGTCGGGAACAGATGAGGACCAAGGCGCAGCGTTGAATGCGAACATATTTATTTATATAATGATCACACGATCAAAACAACAAAACGATGACGTGACAGTCAATGGTCAAACACAAACCAACACGAACAAGAAACCACAAAGAATGAATGCCTAACGGCTACCTAAGTATGACTCCCAATCAGAGACAACGAGCTACAGCCGTCTCTGATTGAGAGCCACCCAGGCCAACATAGATATACAACAACTAGAACCAACACACATGAAAACTCACACCCTGGCTCAACATACTAGAGTCCCCAGAGCCAGGGCGTGACAGAAAGAAAGAAAGAAGACATTAAAGCTTTTAATTTGTAATACATTTGTAAAGATTTCAAAAAATATAATTTGACTGAGATTATGTGGTATTGTGTTTAGGCCAATGACAAAAAAAAACTATATTTAATCCATATTAAATTCAGGCTGTAACAACAAAATGTGGAAAAGGTTGAGGTGTGTGAATAGGTGTGGTCAAAAGTTGAGAATGACACAAATATTACATTTTCACAAAGTCTGCTGCCTCAGTTTTGATGATGTCAATTTGCATATACTCCAGAATATGAAGAGTGATCAGATGAATTGCAATTAATTGCAAAGTCCCTCTTTGCCATGAAAATGAACATTTCCACTGCATTTCAGGCCTGCCACAAAAGGACCAGCTGCCATCATGTCAGTGATTCTCTCGTTAACACAGGTGAGAGTGTTGACGAGGACAAGGCTGGAGATCACTTTGTCATGCTGATTGAGTTAGAATAACAGACTGGAAGCTTTAAAAGGAGGGTGGTGCTTAAAATTATTGTTCTTCCTCTGTTAACCATGGTTACCTGCAAGGAAACACGTGCCGTCATCATTGCTTTGCACAAAAAGGGCTTCACAGGCAAGGATATTGCTGCTAGTAAGATTGCACCTAAATCAACCATTTATCGGATCATCAAAAACTTCAAGGAGAGAGGTTCAATTGTTGTGAAGAAGGCTTCAGGGCGCCCAAGAAAGTCCAGCAAGCGCCAGGACAGTCTCCTAAAGTTGATTCAGCTGCGGGATCGGGGCACCACCCGTGCAGAGCTTGCTCAGGAATGGCAGCAGGCAGGTGTGAGTGCATCTGCACGCACAGTGAGGCGAAGACTTTTGGAGGATGGCCTGGTGTCATGAAGGGCACCAAAGAAGCCACTTCTCTCCAGGAAAAACATCAGGGAAAGACTGATATTCTGCAAAAGGTACAGTGATTGGACTGCTGAGGACTGGGGTAAAGTCATTTTCTCTGATGAATCCCCTTTCCGATTGTTTGGGGCATCCGGAAAACACCTTGTCTGGAGAAGACAAGGTGAGCGCTACCATCAGTCCTGTGTCATGCCAACAGTAAAGCATCCTGAGACCATTCGTGTGTGGGGTTGCTTCTCAGCCAAGGGAGTGGGCTCACTCACAATTTTGCCTCAGAACACAGCCATGAATAAAGAATGGTACCAACACATCCTCCGAGAGCAACTTCTCCCAACCATCCAAGAACAGTTTGGTGACAACCAATGCCTTATCCAGCATGATGGAGCACCTTGTCATAAGGCAAAAGTCATAACTAAGTGGCTCGGGGAACAAAACATTGACATTTTGGGTCCTTGGCCAGGAAACTCCCCAGACCTTAATCCCATTGAGAACTTGTGGTCAATCCTCAAGAGGCGGGTGGACAAACAAAACCCCACAAATTCTGACAAACTCCAAGCATTGATTATGCAAGAATGGGCTGCCATCATTCAGGATGTAGCCCAGAAGTTAATTGACAGCATGCCAGGGCGGATTGCAGAGGTCTTGAAAAAGAAGGGTCAACACTGAAAATATTCTCTTTGCATAAACTTAATGTAATTGTCAATAAAAGCCTTTGACACTTATGGAATGCTTGTAATTATACTTCAGTATACCAAAGTAACATCTGACAAAAATATCTAAAAACACTGAAGCAGCAAACTTTGAAGACCAATACTTGTCATTCTCAAAACTTTTGACCACGACTGTACATGTAAACAGGGCTGAAAAGTGACTGGTAGCAGGAATATCAATTCAATATGGTAATATACTAATGTTAATATATACAATGCCTTCAGAAAGTCACACCCCTTGACTCTTTCCACATTTTGTTGTGTTACAGCTTGAATATAAAATGGATTAAATATAAACATTTTGCTATACAGGAGGCTAATTCGTTCTTTTTCGATCAGTCCAACAGAACAACTTTGCACACTCTTGGACTAATGATTATACCCTAGATCAGCTAGATGCAGGCAAGAGTGTGCAAAGCTGTCATCAAGGCAAAGGGTGGCTATTTGAAGAATCTCAAATATAAAATATATTTTGATTTGTTTAACACTTTTATGGTTACTACATGATTCCATGTGTTATTTCATAGTTTTGATGTCTTCACTATTATTCTACAAGGTAGAATAAAGAAAATAAAGAAACATCTTTGAATGAATAGGTGTGTCCAAACTTTGACTGGTACTGTACACTGTGTGCACAATTATTATGCAAGTTGTATGTTTGAGGATTAATGTTATTATTGAACAACTACAGTGCTCTCGGTCAATCCAAAATGTTAATAAACCTCAAACCTGAATATTTAAGAAAGTAAAAGTGAGGTTTTGGCATTCTTTGGAGAATATCTATGTTTGCACAATTATTGGGCAACTATTAGTGTGCAGAATTATTATGCAACTAAATGAAAAACGAAAAGTTCCCATCTCACTTGTTTATTTTCATCTGTTAAAGTGAGAATAATAAACAAACAACTCAAAATTTACAAATAAACATTTCAACAACAAAAAAATCAGTGACCAATATAGCCACCCTTCTTTTCAATAACAGTCATAAGCCTTCCATCCATGGAGTCTGTCAGTTTCTTGATCTGTTGACGATCAACTTTTTGTGCAGCAGCAACCACAGCCTCCCAGACACTGGTCAGAGAAGTGTACTGTTTTCCTTCACCGTAAATCGACCGTTTAAGAAGGGACCACAAGTTCTCAATAGGGTTTAGGTCAGGTGAGGAAGGGGGCCATGTCATTATTCTTTCATCTTTAAGGCCTTTACTGGCTAACCACGCAGTGGAGTACTTCGATGCATGCGATGGACCATTGTCCTGCATAAAAATCATGGTCTTCTTGAAAGATGCAGACTTTTTCCTGTACCACTGCTTGAAGAAAGTGTCTTCTAAAAACTGGCAGTAGGTTTGGGAGTTGAGTTTGAGTCCATCTTCAACCCGAAAAAGGTCCAACTAGCTCATCTTTAATAATACCAGCCCATACCAGTACCCCACCTCCACCTTGCTGGCGTCTGAGTCGAAGTGGAGCTCTGTGCCCGTTACTGATCCAGCCACGGGCCCATCCATCTGGTCTGTCAAGAGTCACTCTCATCTCATCAGTCCATAAAACCTTTGAAAAATCTGTCTTTAGATATTTATTGGCCCAGTCTTGGCGTTTCAACTTATGTGTCTTGTTTAATGGTGGTCGGGTTTCAGCCTTCCTTACCTTGGCCATGTCTTTGCGCACTGAACACCTTGTACTTCTGGGCACTCCAGGTAGGTTGCAGATCTGGAATATGACAGCACTGGAGGATAATGGGTTCCTGGTAGCTTCACATTTGATTCTTCTAAAGTCTTTTTTTCTCAACACGGTTCTTGCGACCCTGTTGACTATTTGCAACAAAACGTTTGATAGTTCTGTGATCACGCCCCAATATCTTAGCAATTTCAAGAGTGCTGCATCCCTCTGAAGTACTTTTTAAAATGTGTTACTTTTCAGAGTCAGTTAAATCAATTTTTTGGCCCATTTTCCCTGAGGAAAAGCTGCCTAATAATTATACACACTTTGATATAGGTTGTTGATCTCCTTAGGCCAAATCCTCCCTCATTACACAAATACACATCACCTGATATGCTTAAATTCCAATAAGCATTCCAGTTTATACAGCTTAGAGTTGGGAAATATGCATAATAATGATGATATGGTCAAAATACTGACTTGCCTAATAATTGTGCACACAGTGTATAATACCACCATACAACAATATTACACTTAATTATTATTATATTGCATGTGTGTGTAGAGTGCGTGTGCTAGCGTGTGTGTGTGTGTGTGTGTGTGTATCTCTTCACAGTCCCCGCTGTTCCATAAGCTGAATTTGTATCTGTTTAAAAAAAAATCTGATTCTACTGCTTGCATCAGTTACTTGATGTGGAATAGAGTTCCATGTAGTCATTGCTCAATGCAGTACTGTGCGCCTCCCATAGTCTGTTCTGGACTTGGGGGTTTTGAAGAGACCTCTGGTGGCATGCCTTAGCTACTGTTGTATCAACATGTTTTGACCATGACAGTTTACAATCCAGGGTTACTCCAAGCAGTTTAGTCACCTCAATCTGCTCAATTTCCACATTATTTATTACAAGATTTAGTTGAGATGTAGGGTTTAAGTGAATGATTTGTCCCAAATACAATGCTTTTAGTTTTAGAAATATTTACGAGTAATTTATTCCTTGCCACCCATTTTGAAACTAACTGCAGCTCTTTTGTTAAGTGATGCAGTCATTTCAATCGCTGTAGTAGCTGACGTGTATAGTGTTGAGTCATCTGCATACATAGACACAGTGGCTTTACTCAAAGCCAGTGGCATGTCATTAGTAAAGATTGAAAAAGTAAGGGGCCTAGACAGCAGCCCTGGGGAATTACTGATTCTACCTGGATTATGTTGGAGAGGCTTCCATTAAAGAACACCCTCTGTGTTTTGTTAGACAGGTAACTCTTTATCCACAACATAGCAGGGGGTGTAAAGCCATAACTAGGGCTGTTACGGTGACGGTATTACCGCCACACCGGCGGTCACGAGTCATGAAGGCAGTCAAATTCCATGTGACCGTTTAGTCACGGTAATTAGGCTTCTCCAAGCGCTGATGCTGCTGATGGTCATTAGTAGCCTACCAAACTTGCTAACTGCCTGGTACTCAGCACTCTATTGTCCCTCTAATCATTCTAATCGTAAATAACATTTACATTTTAGTCATTTAGCAGACACTCTTATCCAGAGCGATTTACAGTTAGTGAGTGCATACATTTTCATACTGGCCCCCCGTGGGAATCGAACCCACAACCCTGGCGTTGCAAGCGCCATGCTCTACCAACTGAGCTACAGGAGGCCTAATCAAACGCGTCATAAGAGCCCATGAGCTCATGTTGTGCAACATTTCTATAGGCTACGCAATTGCGTGAGAAAACAGAGTGATGGCCTCTGCTAAAAAGAGGAGGATCCCATCAGCTTTCTATAGGCTAGGCCTACTATATTTATTTCTCAACTTTCCTAATATTAAGCACATTGCTTCTCTTTACAACAGGAGTATAGCCTACCTGGCTGGCATGAAACTGAACCACGGGAAAAGCATTCTCCATTCCATATTTAAGTGCATAGATGACATATTTTTTTCCCCCTGCCCCTGGTCCATTCTCAATCAAAACAAATTACACACATATTATTTAGTATACGTAAAGACAACATTAAATCAAGAATAGTCTGATGGGTGACAATATTAGCCTATCACTTGTGAATTCTATATTATCACTTGTGAATGATGCCCAGCATAAGGCAAGAAACAACGCATTCCTTTTTTTTGCAACTTTTTCCAATCATAGACCCACACCTCATGTAGCCTAGCCCATAGGCCTATATGTTTTGATAAGGTTTGTATCACAACTAAAGTGGCTAAATAACGTCTTAAAATTAAGCACATTAATCCCCTTTATAGTGGGTGTAGAGCCTCACTGGCATACATATGCAGCATGTGAGTTTCAAATTTGGGGAAGATCATTTTCACCATAAAAATGCACCTTTCTAATAAAAGCATTACATGCATAATCGCATTTGCGGTCCCTTTTGATCATGGTGTTTTCCCGCTGATGGAACATTCCGCTTATAGCCTACTGCAATGTGTGCATTGCTGCTCTTATAATGTGAAGCAATAGCCTAATAGTTTATTAACATTTTAAGCTAAACGCAAAAAGGCATGGATTTTTTCAAGGGGCATTACGGCCACACGAAGGGGATGCCGCCGGGAAATTCGAGGCATTATCAAGTGCTTGTCAAATTGTGAATGAGAGACTGATGAAGTGTGTACAGCCTGCGCAAAAAAACTAAGTAGAGCTCATGTCTTTCATGCTACTTTTTTAAAATCATCATGCAGCCTTAGAATGTATTAAAAATCTAAACATATAGCCCAACGTTTGTAGAACTACTAAAGTTACATAAATCATTCTAAATTAAGCATATAGGAGTATCTATTTTTTTGTTAACCACTCAACACAGGATAGCTGCATGTGCGCACTCCCTCAAATCGTTTGGAGAAAATATCCTTTCTATTTTATTCAGCTTTGTTCACTTGTATTCTTCATACTATAAAATAATTCTAAGCAAATATTGTCTGCTAAATGAACTAGTGTAGCCCACAGCCATATGGCATAGCCAGATCAGGACCTAACATAAGGACAACTCAGAGTACGCTATTCTGTTCTTCTGAAATAGACTACATTTTCTTCATATCATGTTTCTTTAGACCTGTCTAAAATAAATAATGGATTTATTGTGAAGCAGTAAGCTATATTACATGGATTTATTAGACTTTTTCAAATGTAGATTTTCCAAAAGGTCTACATCAGTGGCTTGTAGGCTGTGTGTGTAAGTCAGGAGATGCTAAATGTGTTTATGTTAATTAATGGTCAATTACCGTGAGACCGGCGGTTATTTGCTTGACAATCACCGGCTGACAAAATTTAGTGACCGCCACAGCCCTAGTCATAACACATGTGTTTTTCTAGCAGCAGACTATGATCGATAATGTCAAAAGCCGCACTGAAGTCATTGTCATTGTTGATTAGACAACAATTGTTTCACCTATAGCCAACCAATCAGCCTGTTACCAAGCGTGCTCATCATCCTCACCAGGGTCTTGACCTGACTGCAGTTCAGCGTTGTAACCGACTTCAGTGGGAAAATGCTCACCTTGGCTACTGGCACGCTGGAGAAGTGTGCTCTTTACAGATGAATCCCGGTTTCCAACTGTACCGAGCAGATGGCAGACGTGGGTGAGCGGTTTGCTGATGTCAACATTGTGAACAGAGTGGCCCATGGTTGCGGTGGGTTGATGGTATGGGCAGGCATAAGCTATGCACAACGAACACAATTGCATTTTATCGATGGCAATTTGAATGCACAGAGATACTGTGATGAGATCGTGAGGCCCATTGTCATGCCATTCATTTGACACAATGTTTCAGTATGATAATGCACGGCCCCATGTCGCAAGGATCTGTACACAATTCCTGGAAGCTGAAAATGTCCCAGTTCTTCCATGGCATGCATACTCACCAGACATGTCAGCCATTGAGCATGTTTGGGATGCTCTGGATCGATGTGTACGACAGCGTGTTCCAGTTCCCGCCAAATTCCAGCAACTTTCCACAGCCATTGAAAAGGAGTGGAACAACATTCCACAATCAACATTCTGATGCACTCTTATGGAAAAGAGATGTGTCGCGCTGCATGAGGCAAATGGTGGTCACACCAGATACTGACTGGTTTTCTGATCCACACCGTTGCTTTTTTTTTAAGGTGTATCTGTATTCCCAGTCATGTGAAAACCATAGATTAGGGCCTAATTTATTTCAATTGACTGATTTCCTTATATGAACTGTAACTCAGTAACATCTTTGAAATTGTTACGTGTTGCGTTTATTTTTGTTCAGTATATTTCTATGGTTGGTGGCGACTGTCAGTTTGCCTTTTGCTAATTTCAAAACACAATCCTGGGAAAAATGTAGTTTGGAAAGCAAACGCCTACAGCTGAAAAGAGAAGAGTATATAGAAACAAATCTCAACAACTCCAAATTTCTAACTAACAGCAGCACTGTTTTTCAAAGTAGCTCGGCGAGCGCATCGACCATCACCGTGGGTAGCCTATGGCTTCGTCTCCATCATTAGGTGAGTCAGTGTGCCACTGGAAATGATCAAGTATCTAAAAAACAAAGCCCCGGGGACTATGATTTGTTAATCTGGCCCTGTTCACGGGTTGAACTAGAACCAATAATTAAAAAAACACATTTAAATAATCAAATTATTATTCAGTTTCTCGTTATTTAATATTTCCTTTAGACAAAAACTAAAAAAACGTTTATGACTTGTTTAATTTCAGATTCAAATCATATAAACGAGGAACGACCCTTTACTCGTTTTTTTTATCTTGTCATGTAGTAAGAAATATTAATTGGCCAAAACGTACACGGAACTCGGAGTCCTCAGATGTAGTTAAGGCCATGTTTCCATACGCAATAGTCTATGCTACACAATTGCGCACAGTAGACTATATCCAATAAAACTATACCTCATTACCTTGACACGTTCTCTGTTCAATCTAACGTGACCCTGCTTTAAATCAAGCAGACAAGAACAGACAATCAACATCAATCTGCTAGGGATATTAGATCCAATGTGGATCACAGCACAATGGTCTTCATCGGGTTAACGAATGAGACACCAAAGCATTCTGGACATTCCTTGCAAGCATAATTTTTCATGCACTTCCTGCGGCTAATATTGCATCAAGTGCTGTATCACAACAACTGTTTGTCACTTGACTGTCATTCAGAAAATAATTTCCTGGATCAGATGATGTGTGAAACTATCACAACGTAATTAAAACAGCTGGACATCAAATGCGCATCCAACAAGTATTTATTGAAGAACCACGTTTGATGACTATCGGTTTTGGTTTTAAGTATTTAGTAAAGACTATAATCAGTTAGAAGCATTCGATTTTGCAATCACATACATTTTGGATTTGTGTAACCATGAAAACTATATTCACGCCGTAACAGGAAACACTAAATGTTACGTAGGCCTAGTTACAGTGCATTTCCAAAATCGGCATCCATAATAACTGTCCGAGCAAGATCCAGGATTCTTACCGGGTACAAGTTCAATGTCTAATTTACCTGATAAATGCTTAACATATGATATAACAACAAACACTGCCATAAATGCAAGGTAAGAAATGTAGTGTTTTATGTCACACGATTTTGGACAAATCTGTCAAGACACCAAGAGAAAGGGTTAAAAATAGTTGAATTTTATTGAATGTTCCTTATATCAATTACTTATCAACAGCTGTATCTGTAAGTTGTCCACCGCAGGAAATCTTCACTGGTACTCCAGTTTATAGAAAGACCATTAGGCCATGTCAGAGGTGTTCCTGCGTTGTAGCTGTCAAATCAGCAAGTGTTTTCGCGGCGTTATACCTATCGCGGACATTGCCATTCGATGCACCGAGTCGCATTAGTAGAAAGCTCATGCATCCGTTTGACAAGTTTGAACATTGGAATGTGTGTTGTCATACAAAGTACACCTCGATTAGGCTGATATCAATCCTTATTCTTTCATTTAATGATTTTCAATTTGAGCGTCATTATTTCTATGTAGCTACACTTCCTCCTTCTGAACTTCTAACATTTATCCAAAGCGACTTACAGTCATGCGTGCATACATTTTTTGTGTATGGGTGGTCCTCTGTAGCTCAGCTGGTAGAGCACGGCGCTTGTAACGCCAAGGTAGTGGGTTCGATCCCCGGGACCACCCATACACAAAAAAATGTATGCACGCATGACTGTAAGTCGCTTTGGATAAAAGCGTCTGCTAAATGGCATATTATGGGTAGGATGGGTGTGGCTTTGTGACAATGACCACAAGAGCAATGCAATTACACCTCTGACATTACCTAAACAAAAACAATGATTTGCTATGGAGTTCTGATTTAATCTAGGCCCTAGTTTTTGTTCAGTTACCTTGGGGTGGACAAATTAACATAAGGCTTTACACAAGGCTAAGAATTTTAATACAAATCCAATGAACCCCACATCTCAGTTGGATCTACCCAGCAAACGCAAATGTTCCTACAACGTTGGGAAACTTCATATTCAAATGGAGACTCAATTTGGTGTCCAGATAATGTTAGCAGGACAAAATCCCATGACTGACTTATGTTGGAACCCCCTGGCGTCCATCTTCTTTATCTTTCATGAATTTTAGCTCACTTGGGAGTAAATCTACTCCTTTCGCAATCTTGTCCAGAATCTCAGACTCTGCCCTCATTTTCTTCAAACCTACGATCCGATCCTCGAAGCCTGGATTGCGTTCATCCTCCTCTGTGCGAATGAGTATCTCAATGTACTCCATAGTGGAGAGAGAACTTGGATTCAGCGCAACTTCATCAAGTCTCTTGAGACAGTCAGAAGACTGCTTGATCAAATTCGTCAGCGCGTCCTCGATCATGTACAACTCAACCTTAAGCTTATCCAGCATCGCCTGGGTTGACATATACTTGCCCCACGATTTCATGAAGTTGTCCTTCAGTTCTTGAATAGTCTTTTTCTCAGTCTTTGTTTCATATGTCAACAATACTTTTTCCCTGTCGTGGTCACTGGAAGAGCATTTTCCTGGACATACGGTACAGTTGCCATCATCATCCATCACGGCACAACTTTTGATGTCATCCTCATCTGGGAGGAAGCAGCAGGTGTGACATGTGAAATTGCATACCTTGCAGTTTGTCGCAAAGTCCTGGGATAATTTGCTTCTCTTCACCTGCAGCACATTAACCTCTGTCTCAAAATCTTTGTTCTGTTTCATGTTCTCGTTCTCGTTCTCCAGACACTGTTTGAAGCTTTTGATCTCACTTAGCTTTGACAGACCTGCTGTGATCTGAGGGGTCAGGCGTGTCATGGTCTTCTCCAGAAGCTCACGTTCTTCCAGCACTTTCTTTGTCAGGGTCAGATCTTTGCTCTCAATGCTTTCCAGCACTTGGAAAAATTTCTTAATCTCCTTGAAAGTTGACTTCCATTGCTCTGGACACTGTGACTTATGATCATCATCATCATCATCATCACCATCCTCTTCACTGCTGCTCTCCATCTCCTTTAAGAACAGAATTGAACTGTTGAATTTGAAATGGGTTGGTTGCCCCTTCTTGTTTTTCTTACAGGGCAGATTTGCAGCTTTGATGGCCTCTAGCGCTGGTATGTGCTTCCCATCAACAAATGTCACAAGCATCAGAATGTTTTCAGCAACATCCTTTCCAAAGATGGACAGGATGGAATCAAAGATGTATCTCTGGGATGGACTGAGACGTACAAGTGGTGCCTGCACTACAAAGCAGACTGCATCAATGTGATCAATCCCTAAAGGGTTACACAAGAGATCCTTCAACATCTGAATGAGCAATTTATCCTGAGCCATTCCTCTGGTGTCTCCGAACCCTGGTGTGTCAACGATAGTCAGAGAATAAGGAATCTGAAAGCCTGGCTGGGTGTAGAGCTCGTATGATGTCACTTTAATAGTCTGGCTCTCAGCCTGTGACTTGTTGGTCACCTCATGGATGAGCTTAAAGCGGTAACAGTCTTCCCACTTTACCCCGAGAATGTAGTTTATCATGACATTGACCAGAGTTGTTTTTCCTGCACCTGTGGCCCCCAGAAGCATTATCACCTTGTTATTCCCTTGCTCAACCTTCCTCCCAAATCTGTACTGGCCAAAACTTTCATTTACACCAAACTTCTCTTCCATATTCAGCCAGTGGATTGAGGGGTTGCCCTTTTCCACCTTCTGGGATTTTTTGAGGAATTCCTCACTTTTTGCTCCAGTTGATTTGCTCGTCTTCGGTTGGGCATCAGAGACCCTAATGGTAGTCAGCAGAGTCTCAGGACTAGGTAGACTCTTCCCTGCTTCGCCACAGTTAGCAGAGACCCTGATGCTGTATGCAGTGTCAGCCTCTAGTCCTTCCAGTGTACTCTCTCTAGTGGTGGTGTTGATGGTGTGCCACATCTGATTGTCTATAGCCTTTACACTATGTCTGTATTCAACCACATAACCGATGACTGCAACATCGTCTCCCACCATGGTAGGAATGTCCCAGTTCACTCTGATACGTCCCGATTCTATGCTCTTCTCTGTGGGTGGTCCAGGGGGGCTACATGAACGGGTCCTGAAGTATTCTGTCCAGTCACTGGAGAGGCTCACACCAGGTCTACACACCGCCTTGCAGCTAAAGTGGTACTTTTTGTAAGGGTCCAGATTACGGATGGTGACCTGGTTAGTTGTAGCATCAGGTTTGACCTCTGTCCACTCAGAGTCAGCCTGCTCAGCCTGGTACAAAACCTGGTATGACTCCACAGAGGTAACACCAAGGTTGGGAGGGTTGACTTGCAAGTGGACACAGTCATGCTCCAGACTCTTGATGGTGGGGACACCTGGCTTTGATGGCAGCTCAAACTGTGGACTCAAAAGTGTCCCTCTTTCGTAGACATGGATGGACGACGCAGTAAGGAGTTTGTTTGGCATTGATGCAATGCAGAATGCAATATTTTCTCTGCCTTTGTTTGACTCTTTGAAGTCTAGGAACAGATTTATGGTTTGCCTGGTTAGGGTGGTTACCTCCCCCGAGCGAAACCACTTTTCTGCTGCAGATTTCCCAGCTGCGTTGGGGTTGTAAGGCAACTGAGAACCAGCACTCTTTGATTCCTCCAACAAGTACTTCTCCAAGTCTCCCAGGTACTCCTCTTCCTCCTTCAAAGATGACAATGCAAAACAAACGACATAATCATTAGCTTGATCAAGCACTATTTTATCAAAGTCACCCTTTGATGACACAACTTGAAACTCTTTCATTATGTCAAGGTAGGAACTGACAACATTCATCTCTCTCTCTCTGTCGTCCAGGTACGTGCTCATAAGGTAATTCTGGAATGGAGAGCATTCCTTGTTGTTAAGCATTGTTATCAGCTCTTCTTCCTCCATCCCTCCTCCTCGTATTGTGGGAAGGACCTTGCAGAGGCTTTTCTGGAACACCAGCTTGTACTCTGAGCACAAGTCCCTGAACTTGTTGAGCTTGGCTTTGATTTCAGGGAACTTGATAGCCATGTCTTCCTTCATCATGTCCTGGCATTGTACATCAGTATTGTCCAGTCCGTCCAAGATTCGCTGTGCGCGACGCACCAGGCTAACACTGATCTGCCTGACTAGCTGGGCAGCTGCAGAGTCCAGGTTCTTGAGAGGATAGAGCCAGATGGTCATGGGCACAGCGTGTTCTCCGTTCTCCCCTAGCAGACGTGGCAGGCCAGCATACACCCTGATGGCCTCTTCAAATGTGACAGGGTTGTTTTCTAGTGCAAAATCACCATGGAAAGTGCAGTTGAATTTATTGGCCTCCCTCTGCTCTTCCTCACTCATCTTCAACTTTGCCTGCCCTTCTATTGATATGAGAGGGATCTTTTTTATCATGGCCTGCAGCAAAATTATCACCACCTGAGCAAAATTATATCCGTTAACAGAATAACGAATCAACCTATCAAAGACCTTACATGGTAGAGCCACCATCCAATCTCATTTGTTAAACAGGTCAAGTTGGCCACCAAAGGGAGATTCTAAAACCTCCAACTTCAAGGTTTATATACAGTGCCCTCCACAATTATTGGCACCCCTGTTTAAGATGTGGTCGAGGTCTTCCAAAAATTATCCATTTTTTTTAAACAACATAGAACCCAAATGCAAAAAAAGAGAAAAATCCAACCTTTTATTTAAGTACATTACTTTGGTGTAAAAAAAAAAATCACACATTTAGAAAAAAAAAAACTTGAAATCATGTGTCCCACAGTTATTGGCACCCCTGATGTTAATACTTTGTACAACCCCCTTTTGCCAACAAGACAGCACTTAATCTCCTCCTATAACATTTCACAAGATTGGAGAACACAGAGAGAGGGATCTTTGACCATTCTTCTTTGCACAATCTTTCTAGATCATCCAGTGTCCTGGGTCCTCTCTTATGCTCTTTAGCTCGCCCCACAGGTTTTCGATTGGGTTGAGGTCTGGGGACTGAGATGGCCATGGGAGGACCTTGAGTTTGTGACTGCTGAACCATTTTTGTGTAGATTTTGCCACATGTTTTGGATCATTATCCTGCTGAAAGACCCAATGACGACCCATCTTCAGCTTTCTGGCAGAGGCCATCAGGTTTTTATTTAAAATGTCCTGGTAGTTCAAAGCGTTCATAATGCCATGCACCCTAACAAGGTTCCCAGGGCCTTTGGAAGAGAAACAGGCCCACAGCATCACAGATCCTCCACCATATTTCACGGTGGGCATGAGGTGCTTTTCGGCATACTCATCTTTTGTTTTACGCCAGACCCACTTAGAGTGTTTGTTGCTAAAAAGCTCAATCTTAGTCTCATCTGACCAAAGCACACGATCCCAGTTGAAGTCCCAGTGCCAATTAGCAAACTCCAGACGTTTACGTTTGTGAGTGTTAGTGAGAAAAGGCTTTTTCCTTGCATGCCTCCCAAACAGCTTGTTGGCATGTAGAGAGAGTCTGATGGTTGTTTTGGAGACTTTGTGACCCCAAGATGCCACTCTTTGATGCAATTCTGTGACAGTGAGCTTAGGACTTTTTTTTACTTCTCTTACCATCCTCCTCACTGTGCGTTGTGGCAAGATAAACTTGGGACCTCTTCCAGCCTTGTTTGTCACTGTTCCAGTTGTTTTAAACTTCTTAATGATTCCTCTGACTGTAGATACGGGCAAGTTAAGGCGAGTGGCTATTTTCTTGTAGCCATTGCCTGACTTATGAAGGTCGACACAAATCTGCCTTACTTGAATGGTGTGTTCTCTTGTCTTTGCCATGTTGACAAATGGGTAAGAGAATTAGGCCTCTGTGTCACATCATATTTATACCCCAGGGAAACAGGAAGTCATGAATTACTAATTAAAAGTTCCTAGATACCCTGACCAACTTTAGCAACTACAGAAAAATATATATTTTTAAAAATCAATTAAAATTTTCAGTGGAATTGTTAGGGGTGTTAATAATTGTGGGACACATGATTTCAAGTTTTTTTTTTTTTTATGTGTGATTTTTTTTTTACCACCAAAGTAATGAACTTAAATAAAAGGTTGGATTTTTCTCTTTTTTTGCATTTGGGTTCTATGTTGTTTAAAAAAAAAGGAGAATTTTTGGAAGTCCTCGACCACATCTTAAACAGGGGTGCCAATAATAGTGGAGGGCACTGTATATTTGTATTTTTGTATATATATTTTTTATTTTTTTCTGGGGGTTTTAAGGTTTATATTGTTAGCCGTGCCTCAGTTTAAAGTGCAGTGTGGCAAGATATAGTGCCTTCAGAAAGTATTCACACTTGACTTTTTCCACATTTTGTTGTGTTACAGCCTGAATTTAAAATTGATTAAAGATGTTGTCACTGTATACCCCATAATGTCAAAAGTGGAATTACGTTTTTAGAGATTTTTACAAATTAATAAAAAATGAAACGCTGACTGTCTTGAGTCAATAAGTATTATTATGGCAAGCCTAAATAAGTTCAGGAGCAAAAATGTGTGCAATAATAGTGTTTAACATGATAGTTGAATGACTACCTCATCTCTGTACCCCACACATACAATTATCTGTAAGGTCCCTCAGTCGAGCAGTGCATTTCAAACACAGATTCAACCACAAAGACCAGGGAGGTTTTCCAATGCCTCGCAAAGGGCATTGTAAAAAATGGCGCCGGAGGAGATGGCTGCCGTTTTACGGGCTCCTGACCAATTGTGCTATTTTGTGTGTTTTTTGTGTGTTATTTGTAACTTATTATAAACTTAACTTGGATACATAATGTTTCTGCCACCGTCTATTATGACCGAAAATAGCTTCTGGATATCAGGACAGCGATTACTCACCTGGTAAGGGACAAAGATTTTTTTTCTTGAACGAATCGGACGCAAAGGATTTTCTTCAGACACCAGACAATGCCCAAATCCCCGTCATTCGCATGAGAAGGAGACAGAGATATTGGGGACGTACAGTGAGGAAAAAAAGTATTTGATCCCCTGCTGATTTTTGTATGTTTGCCCACTGACAAAGACATGATCAGTCTATAATTTTAATGGTAGATGTTACCTTTTTCCCTCACTGTAGGTCGGGGTGCCTTGTAAGGATCCGACGGTGAGTGTGTAATCTGCCTCTACCATCAGTCCTATTAGCCAATGTAAAATCATTGGATAACAAAATAGACAAACTAAGATCACGGATATCCTACCAATGGGACATTAAAAACTGTAATATCTTATGTTTCACCGAGTCGTGGCTGAACGATGACATGGATAACATACATCTCGAAGTTTTGCTCGCCTGAGGTAGAGTATATCATGATAAACTGTAGCAGTGGCGGCTCCTGAAAAAATTCTCAGGAGGGGCAATTTTTCTGATGATTTAGGTGACCTACACACATTTTAAAAAAGATATGTCCAGCAACAACATGAAGACAGGGGCAGCATATAAGTCAATACCAGAAGCATTTATTGACTGATCTGGGGAGATGGATTCCAGTTTCTGTGACAGATTATAAATAATCTCTGATGCCTTTGTTATATTAGCTTTTGGTTGAATGTACTGTCGTAGTAAATATATAATGTTATAGCTTGGTCTGACTAAAATCTTGTGCATGACCCATTTTGTGTTGGGCGTTTGTTTTCAATCAATGCTGTTCCTATCCTATAACAATGGACAAAAGAGTCCTATCTTGTCAGCCTTGTCAGCAGGTGGCCAAGGACAACACCCACGCCATAGGTCTCTCAGTTCTTCCAACTCACGAGTTCTTGCTCTGAGGACACACACACACACACACACACACACACATCATCACTGATAACACACACACACACACACACATCATCACTGTTAAACACACACACACACACACACAAAAATCCCCTCTCTTTAGGCTGAACATTTGAAGACAGAGAACCCGACTCAGAGCCAATGCAACAGTGGAGGGGACCTCGCCCAACTCATCAGGACCAATCAGAAGATCAGAACTACTAGATTCAACCTACATCATTTATTGTATAAAATGTCTGCACACAATGTTTTCGGGGCTCTCTTCAGATAGCTCCCTAAGAGTTTCACGAACGAGTCCGTGCACGCGATTCCAGATATCTTTACCTCTGAATAAACTGCCTTTATTATACCATATCCACCCTGTCCAAAGTCTCTACTTGGTCTCAGTTCTCCAGTAAACTTGTGATTATCAACAGTACACAACGGTAACAAACAATTGGGGGAACTCACGGGGCAGATAGTAAGGTCGCAGTGACACAGAAAGCAGTTCAATGTCGGGGGTACAGAGTCGCTCTCTTACCAGGATCGATTTTCCCTGTGACTGTCAGATCGCGGTCCGCTCTGACCAGGGTGAAGCCGGCCGGCTCCACTTCTCTGTCCGGGACTCTGTCATCCAGCCAAGTCTCCCAGCTGTATTGGATTCCGCTGCCAGCAGCGTTTTCATTATTTAGTCCGTTCGTAGCGGGTATGTACACGATCAACAAGATCAGTCCAAAACCCACCACTGGAAATCCATGGTTGGCAGAATGTTTGTAAACTAAGTGTACAAATTAAAAACATAAAATAACGCCACTAAGTGTACAAATTAAAAACATAAGATAACGCCACACTGCAGGTCGCAACAGAGACGCTGCTAGCCGCTATTTTCTTAGTTACGTTCATGGTTACGTCACGTGTGACGAAAGCGCGTAAGTGCAAGCCCACAGACACCCATAGAGATTGTATTGAAAGCTTTGAAATTTGAAAAAAATAGATTTTACATGGGAGTCTATGACAGACTTCTGGGCGATTTTCAACCTGACTGAAATCGCCCCAAAAACGGGCGGGGCCATTTGAAGCACGACTTTAGCCTGATTTGACATTTAGTGGCAGTCAGATCAGATTAGAACACTGATAACTACTGTTGCCGTGATATAATTGATTAGAAAAAAAATCCCTTCCTTCTCCCGTTTGGCAGTGCGTCGCCCATATCGCCCTATTGAACACACCGCCCCTGAACTGTAGACCACACTATTTACCAAGAGAGTTTAAATCTATATTTTTTTTATAGCTGTCTATTTACCACCACAAACCAATGCTGGCACTAAGACTGCACTCAATGAAATGTACAAGGTCATAAGCAAACAGGAAAACGCTCATCCAGAGGGGACTTTAATGCAGGGAAACTTAAATCCGTTTTACATTATTTCTACCAGCATGTTAAATGTGCGACCAGAGAGAAAATAACTCTAGACCACCTTTACTCCACACACAGAGACGCATGCAAAGCTCTCCCTCGCCCTCCATTTGGCAAATCTGACCATAATTCTATCCTCCTGATTCCTGCTTACAAGAAAAAACTAAAGCAGGAAGCACCAGTGACTCGGCCAATAAAGAAGTGGACAGATGACGCAGATGCTATGCTACAGGACTGTTTTGCTAGCACAGACTGGAATATGTTCTGGGATTCTTCCGATGGCATTGAGGAGTACACCACATCAGTCACTGGCTTCATCAATAAGTGCATCGATGACGTCGTCCCCACAGTGACTGTACGTACATACCCCAACCAGAAGCCATGGATTACAGGCAACATCCGCACTGAGCTAAAGGGTAGAGCTGCCGCTTTAAGGAGCGGGACTCTAACCCGGACGCTTATAAGAAATCCCGCTATGCCCGCCGACGAACCATCAAACAGGCAAAGAGTCAATACAGGACTAAGATTGAATCGTACTACACCGGCTCTGATGCTCGGAAGAGACAGCAGCAGTCGGGAGAGGTCGTGTTTTTCTCTAGCTCTCTAGCTGGAGGTAAGCAAACTTCTCATTTGGTGTTGAGTATAGCTTAACCATGTATTAGATCGTAGGTTGGTAGTTAGTTGTAGTTAGGTATTGTATTTATTATAGGTTAGTATTGTTGTTATTGTAGGTTTCCGTAGGTTATTGTAGGCTAGTATTGAAGCACGAGGCTAGCTAGCTAGCGGGTAGCTACTGGTAACGATTAGCAACGATTAGCAACGGTGGAGAGCTTCCCATATGGTGTTGAGTAAAGCTTAACCATGTATTAGATCGTAGGTTGGTAGTTAGTTGTAGTTAGGCATTGTATTTATCATAGGCTAGTTTTGTTGTTATTGTAGGTTTCCGTAGGTAATTGTAGGTTAGTATCGAAGCACGAGGCTAGCTAGCTAGCGGGTAGCTACTGGTAACGATTAGCTGTTCCCACTGTTAAATGTGCTCCTAGCCAACGTTTAATTTTTGCTGCGTTCTGCGTTATGTAAGGAACTAGACACGGACATGAATTATCTGTTTAGTGTGCTAACACACTCTTGGCAGTTTGATGTAACCAAGTATTGGTGCTAAATTGTGTGTTAATGGATGCTAGCTTGCTAGTTAGCTACGGCGTCATAGCTAGGTATCGTGGGTAGCTACTGTGTCTTGGCAGTGTCTTCTGCCGTGCCGGCTGTAGCACGAAGCGAGCTAATTAGCCGTTTTTTTCGAACAGAGTCAGAGTCAACACAGTAGCCATTGTGTGCCGGGTGTAGCACGAAGCTAGCTAGCTAGCCGTTCTTCAAACAAAGCCAACACAGTGGCCATTGCTAGCTACCCAACACGACCAGCGAACGGTACGGTAGTAGCTAATTACAATATACTTGTCCTAGCTAGCCAACGTTGAATCATTGCTGCGTCATGAAAGGAACTTGACACAGACACAAATGATCTGTTTAGTGTGTAATCACACTATTGGTGGTTTGCTGTGACCAAGTGTTTGTGCTAAACTGTGTGTTACTGGATGCTAGCATGCTAGTTAGCTAGTTAACACACTATTGGTGGTTTGTTGTGAGTATTGGTGCTTAACTGTGTGTTAAACTGTGTGTTATTGGATGCTAGCATGCTAGTCAGCTATGGTGTCATAGTTGGCTAGCTGAATAAAGTGGGTTGAGTCTATTCCTTTAAACATTGAACAACTGTGGTTCACAACAATTCTGATTTCTAAAGGTGGAAGTTGGGAGAGTTTTTGTTCGGGTGGTTCAGTGAAACAATTTTAGTTTCTGAGGTAGAAGTTTTTGGTGAGGGAGGCCCCCCTCTCTCCTCTCCCAGATGCTTAGCTCATTTCATTCCGATCTCCTCTGCATTTTTGTAGCCATCTGCTACAGCCTGTCAACTATGCCTCTGCCTATCCCTGTTCTCTCCTCTCTGCACAGGCTACACAAACAACGCACCACACCGCGCGGCTGCTGCCTCTCTAACCTGGTGGTCCCTGCACGCACCCCTCACCTGGAGTTCCAGGTCGCAGGCAGCCTCTGGAACTGCCGTTCTGCTGCCAACAAAGCTGACTTCATCCCAGCCTATGCCAACCTCCAGTCCCTCGACTTCCTGGCGCTGACGGAAACATGGATCACCACTGAAAACACGGCTACTCCTACTGCTCTCTCCTCGTCTGACCATGTGTTCTCGCATACCCCGAGAGCATCTGGTCAGAGGGGTGGTGGTACAGGAATCCTCATCTCTCCCAAGTGGACATTCTCAATTTTTCCCCTAACCCATCTGTCTATCTCCTCATTTGAATTCCATGCTGTCACAGTCACTAGCCCATTTAAGCTTAATATCCTTGTCATCTATCGCCCTCCAGGTTCCCTTGGAGAGTTCATCAACGAGCTTGACGCCTTGATAAGTTCCTTTCCTGAGGATGGCTCACCCCTCACAGTTTTGGGGGATTTCAACCTCCCTATGTCCACGTTTGACTCATTTCTCTCTGCCTCCTTCTTTCCACTCCTCTCCTCTTTTGACCTCACCCTCTCACCGTCCCCCCCTACTCACAAGGCAGGCAATACGCTTGACCTCATCTTCACTAGATGCTGCTCCTCTACTAATCTCACTGCAACTCCCCTCCAAGTCTCCGACCACTACTTTGTTTCCTTTCCTCTCTCGCTCTCCTCCCACACTACTCACTCTGCCCCTACACAGATGGTAATGCGCCGCCGCAACCTTCGCTCTCTCTCTCCCACTACTCTCTCCTCTTCCATCCTATCATCTCTTCCCTCTGCTCAATCCTTCTCCCTCCAATCTCCTGATTCTGCCTCCTCAACCCTCCTCTCCTCCCTTTCTGCATCCTTTGACTCTCTGTGTCCCCTATCCTCCCGGCCGGCTCGGTCCTCCCCTCCAGCTCCGTGGCTTGATGACTCACTGCGAGCTCACAGAACAGAGCTCCGGGCAGCGGAGCGGAAATGGAAGAAAACTAAACTCCCTACCGACCTGGCATCTTTTCACTCCCTCCTCTCTACATTTTCTTCATCTGTTTCTGCTGCTAAGGCCACCTTCTACCACTCTAAATTCCAAGCATCTGCCTCTAACCCTAGGAAGCTCTTTGCCACATTTTCCTCCCTCCTGAATCCTCCCCCCCCCCCCCCACCCTCCTCTCTCTCTGTGGATGACTTCGTCAACCACTTTGAAAAGAAGGTTGACGACATCCGATCCTCGTTTGTTAAGTCTAATAACACTGCTGGTCCTGCTCACACTGCCCTACCCTATGCTTTGACTTCTTTCTCCCCTCTCTCTCCAGATAAAATCCTGCGACTTGTGACTGCAGGCCGCCCAACAACCTGCCCGCTTGACCCCATCCCCTCCTCCCTTCTCCAGACCATCTCCGGTGACCTTCTCCCCTACCTCACCTCGCTGATCAACTCATCCTTGACCGCTGGCCATGTCCCTTCCGTCTTCAAGAGAGCGAGAGTTGCTCCCCTTCTCAAAAAACCAACACTCGACCCCACTGATGTCAACAACTACAGACCAGTATCCCTTCTTTCTTTTCTTTCCAAAACTATTGAGCGTGCCGTCTTTAGCCAACTCTCTTGCTATCTCTCTCAGAATGACCTTCTTGATCCAAACCAATCAGGTTTCAGGACTGGTCATTCAACTGAGACTGCTCTTCTCTGTGTCACGGAGACTCTCCGCACTGCTAAAGCTAACTCTCTCTCCTCTGCTCTTGTCCTTCTAGACCTGTCTGCTGCCTTTGATACTGTGAACCATCAGATCCTCCTCTCCACCCTCTCCGAGATGGGCATCTCCGGCGCGGCTCACTCCTGGATTGCGTCCTACCTGACCGGTCGCTCCTACCAAGTGGCGTGGCGGGAAGCTGTCTCCGCACCACGTGCTCTCACCACTGGTGTCCCCCAGGGATCGGTTCTGGGCCCTCTCCTTTTCTCCCTATACACCAAGTCACTTGGCTCTGTCATATCCTCACATGGTCTCTCCTATCATTGCTACGCTGACGATACACAACTAATCTTCTCCTTTCCCCCTTCTGATAACCAGGTGGCGAATCGCATCTCTGCATGTCTGGCAGACATATCAGTATGGATGACGGATCACCACCTCAAGCTGAACCCTGGCAAGACGGAGCTGCTCTTCCTCCCGGGGAAGGACTGCCCGTTCCATGATCTCGCCATCACGGTTGACAACTCCGCTGTGTCCTCCTCCCAGAGTGCGAAGAGCCTAGGCGTGACCCTGGACAACACCCTGTCGTTCTCCACCAACATCAAGGCGGTGACCCGCTCCTGCAGGTTCATGCTCTACAACATTCGGAGAGTGCGACCCTGCCTTACACAGGAAGCGGCGCAGGTCCTGGTCCAGGCACTTGTCATCTCCCGTCTGGACTACTGCAACTCGCTGTTGGCTGGGCTCCCTGCCTGTGCCATTAAACCCCTACAACTCATCCAGAATGCCGCAGCCCGTCTGGTGTTCAACCTTCCCAAGTTCTCTCACGTCACCCCCCTCCTCCGCACACTCCACTGGCTTCCAGTTGAAGCTCGCATCCGCTACAAGACCATGGTGCTTGCCTATGGAGCAGTGAGGGGAACGGCACCTCTGTACCTTCAGGCTCTGATCAGTCCCTACACCCAAACGAGGACATTGCGTTCATCCACCTCTGGCCTGCTGGCTCCCCTTCCTCTGCGGAAGCATAGCTCCCGCTCAGCCCAGTCAAAACTGTTCGCTGCTCTGGCACCCCAATGGTGGAACAAGCTCCCTCACGACGCCAGGACAGCGGAGTCACTCACCACCTTCCGGAGACATTTGAAACCCCACCTCTTTAAGGAATACCTGGGATAGGATAAAGTATTCCTTCTAACCCCCCCCCCCCCCAAATTGTAAAGTGGTTATCCCACTGGCTATAGGGTGAACGCACCAATTTGTGAGTCGCTCTGGCTAAGAGCGTCTGCTAAATGACGTTAATGTGCCCTTGAGCAAGGCACTTAACCCTAATTGCTCCTGTAAGTCGCTCTGGTTAAGAGCGTCTGCTAAATGACTAAAATGTAAAATGTAAATGTAATGCTCGTCGGATGTGGCAGGGCTTGCAAACCATTTCAGACTACAAAGGGAAGCACAGCCGTGAGCTGCCCAGTGACATGAGCCTACCAGATGAGCTAAATTACTTCTATGCTCACTTCGAGGCAAGCAACACTGAAGCATGCATGAGAGCACCAGCTGTTCCGGATGACTATGTGATCAAGCATGCACTGACCAACTGGCAAGCGTCTTCACTGACATTTTCAACCTGTCCCTGACTGAGTCTGTAATACCAACATGTTTCAAGCAGACCACCATAGTCCCTGTGCCCAAGAACACTAAGGTAACCTGCCTAAATGACTACCGACCCGTAGCACTCACATCTCTAGCCATTACGTGCTTTGAAAGGCTGGTCATGGCTCACATCAACACCATTATCCCAGAAACCCTAGAACCACTCCAATTTGCATACCGCCCCAACAGATCCACAGAAGATGCAATCTCTATTGCACTCCACACTTCCCTTTCCCACCTGGACAAAAGGAACACCTAAGTGAGAATGCTTTTCATTGACTACAGCTCAGCATTCAACACCATAGTGTCCTCAAAGCTCATCACTAAGCTAAGGACCCTGGGACTAAACATCTCCCTCTGCAACTGGATCCTGGACTTCCTGACTGGCCGCCCTCAGGTGGTAAGGGTAGGTAACAACACATTTGCCACACTGATCGTCAACACGGGGGCCCCTCTGGGGTGCGTGCTCAGTCCCCTCCTGTGCTCCCTGGTCACCCATGACTCCATGGCCATGCACGACTCCAACACCATCATTAAGTTTGCCGATGACACAACAGTGGTAGGCCTGATCACCCACAACGATGAGACAGCATATAGGGAGGAGGTCAGAGACCTGGCCATGTGGTGCCAGGATAACAACCTCTCCCTCAACGTGATCAAGACAAAGGAGATGATAGTGGACTACAGGAAAAAGAAGAGGACCGAGCACGCCCCCATTCTCATCGACGGGGCTGTAGTGGAGCAGGTTGAGAGCTTCAAGTTCCTTGGTGTCCACATCACCAACAAACTATCATGGTCCAAACACACCAAGACAGTCATGAAGAGGGCCGGTGGACTATTCCTGACGATGTTAGATTATACACTCTGGAAAGACAAGGAACTTGCCTTAAGCACAATTCCCTGCAATGCCACATACACATCTCATGACATCCAGAACGAAATAATTGGGTCATGAGTGAGGTAGTCACAGAGGAAATTGTAAAGGAAGTAGGTGATTCATGGTACACACTTAAAGTGGATGGGACTAAAGACCCAACCGGGTGCGAGAACATTTCAATTGTACTCCGTTATATGTGGGCGAAAACAATCGTGTTTGTGAGCGGCTACTGTCAATAGCAACGAGTAAAGAATGTGATGCTTTATCGCTGACTAACTCGGTCCTGTCAGAGCTAACAAATCTTGGCCTTAGCACCAAGATTCTTAGTCAATGTTATGATGGGACCAGTGTGATGTCTGGTAAACATGGGGGCATGCAAAGGGTAGTGCAGGACAAGCTGAATCGGGAAGTGCCGTATGAGCATTGCTTTAACCACCATCTGCATTTAGTCATAGTGCACGGTATGTCCTCTGAGGGTGCATTGGATGACTTTTTTAATGTGTGTAATTCCCTTTACAAGTTTCTCAGGAAACCAACGGTACAATTTACGGGAGAGAAACTGAAACGGCTGCTTGAGCAGCGATGGACTGGTCATCTGGCGAGTGAGTGTCATTATAAAATCTCTGGAAAGCATCATCCACCTGCTCAGAGAAATCGAGAGTACCCGCACCTACGGTACAGACGTGCGACTTGAGGCTGTGGGCCTATTGAAAGCTGTTTCCGAGCCGAGCTTCAGATTCATTGCCTTCATGGTCCACAAAGTAGTCCCGTGTAGCTCAGTTGGTAGAGCAAGGCGCTTGTAACGCCTGGGTTGTGGGTTCGATTTCCATGGGGGGCCAGTATGAAAATAAAATGTATGCACTCACTAACTGTAAGTCGCTCTGGATAAGAGCGTCTGCTAAATGACTAAAATGTAAATGTAACTCAGTTGCCGGAGTGGAAGAAAACCTCTCAGGGATTTCACCATGAGGCCAATGCTGACTTTAAAACAGTTACAGAGTTTAATGGCTGTGATAGGAGAAAACTGAGGCTGGATCAACAACATTGTAGTTACTCCACAATACTAGTAGTAGTAGTTAATCTAAATGACATAGTGAAAAAAAGGAAGCCTCTTCCCTGTACAGAATGCAAATATTCCAAAACATGCATCCTGTTTGCGATAAGGCACTAAAGTAAAGCTTCAAAATAATGGGGCAAAGAAATTAACTTTATGTCCTGAACACAAAGTGTTATGTTTGGTGCAAATCCAACACATCACTGAGTCTCACTCTTCATATTTTCAAACATGTTGGTGGCTGCATTGTCACGCCCTGATCAGTTTCACCTGTCTTGTGCTTGTCTCCACCCCCACCAGGTGTCTCCTGTGTATTTATACCAGTGTTTTCTGTTTGTCTGTTGCCAGTTTGTCTTGTCCCATCAAGTCTTACCAATGTGTTTTCCCATTTTCTAGTTTTTCTAGTTGCTGTTTTCTAGTCCTCCTGGTTCTCACTATTCTGCCTACCCTGAGGCTGCCTGTCGTTCTGTACCTTTTTGACTCTGCCCTGGATAACTGACCTCTGCCTGCCCTTGACCTGTCGTTTGCCTGCCCCCTGTTTTGTAATAAACATCTGTGATTCAAACTGTCTGCATCTGGGTCTTATCCTGATTCCTGATTTGCATCATGTTATGGGTATGCTTGTCATCGGCAAATGAGTTTTTTAGGGTAAAAAGATACAGAATAGAGCTAAGCACAGGCAAAAGCCTAGAGGAAAACCTGGTTCAGTCTGCTTTCCAACAGACAGAGACAAATTCACCTTTCAGCAGGACAATAACCTAAAACACAAGGTCAAATATACACTGGAGTTGCTTACCAAGATGACATTGAATGTTCCTGAGTGGCCTAGTTACAGTTTTGACTTAAAAAGGCTTGAAAATATATCATAACACTTGAAAATGACTGTCTAGCAATGATCAACAACCAACTTGACAGAGCTTAAATAATATTAAAATAATAATGTGCAAATATTGTACAATCCAGGTGTGCAAAGGTCTTAGAGACTCACCCATAAAGACTCACAGCTGTAAACTCTGATGTAATCGCTGCCAAAGGTGATTCTAACAAGTATTGACTCAGGGGGTTGAATACTTATGTAAATTAAATATTTATGTATTTCATTTTCAACAAATTTGAAAATATATCTTAATATATTTAAGTAACATGTTTTCACTTTTCCATTATGGGATATTGTGTGTAGATGGGTGAAAAATAATAATATTGAATCCATTTTGAATTCAGGCTGTAACAACATGTGGAATAAGTCAAGGGGTATGAATACTTTCTGAAGGCGCTGTATGATGCTTCCTTGATTAGGCTACTGACGTCAAAAAACTTTTAGGAGGATCAGTGTTGCGGAATAGGTGTTGCTAATGTTTTTTTACACTTAGTTTATAAAAACTCAACTGGGCACAGTAAAAGCAGAGCTCAAACACGAGAACAACTGGCTACCAATCTGTTTTACACACAGATACGAACTGGGCAGAGAGATTCTATCGAAAACGATTGCGTAATGCCCTTTCCTTTATATTTATATATTATATAATTATAAATGTCTTATCAACTGAGCCTAACTTGATCACCTTTGACCTTTGATCACATTGTTTGCTTTATTACCAGACAATAAAATGAGGCACTCGCCTGAACTTGATGATCTTGTGTTTGCGTGTGAATCCTGCAAGTAGCGTCGGTCAAGATTTGAGACGTATTATTAAATCATAAATCATTCTTAATCTTCATTTTCAAGGTGTTGACTGCACTTCGGTTTTCAACACACTAACACAATAAATGTAATTCTAAATTTCAAAGGGGAAAAAACATACATCCCATGGGGGATAGGAACCTGTGCCGCAATTTGCAAAGAATTTCAGGAACTCCGCACTCTACAATGTTAGCAGTCATGCTATTACTTGTGATCTAGTTAAGTTGAATAGCAGAACGTGCCAGTGGATTTCTGGTAAGGACACTTTTGTGAAAAAAGTGTTGGATCATGTCCAACTATGTCAACAATTTTAATTGGCTAATACAGAATCTGTTACCTGATATAATTATATGCTCAGCTGGTCGTCCTCAGCATAGTGGCTAATTGTGCCAGGTTGAGAAAAGTGGTGTGAACTATTGTTTGAGTATACATTTTTTGGGGGGCCAAAGAGGTTACAGATTTCACTGAGAAAATTGTATATGTAAACTACCTGGAATGAGAACGTCCATAGAAACTATTTTTAAATGGTGAAAAGCCGTCAATGGCGTTCCCCATGCTAGAACAGTTTGCCCTCTATCCAACTCAATGGTGGAAACACTGTCAATGAATTTAAGATAATCAATATGCATTACCTCCAAACCAAATAGTAAATTCAAAAATGTATAAGAGGTTTATAATGAAATTACTGACATGTTAAATATATGTTACACTGTGTTCTTGAAAATGAATAAACTTCTACTTTTAAGTTACACATTTTTAAACAGACAACTAAATGTAATGCATTTAAATATTTTCCCTTGTCTGTCATGTAGGAATTTGCTCAGAGACTGTCAAAATCATTTTTTGTATTAAATGTATTAAGGAATTAGATAATTATACCCAATGAAACTGTACTAATTAACATTTGATCATACTCCCTTGAATAATCATACTGCAGGCCAATTGCAATTCATTGTAAAATAATTTTAATCGTAAAAAGAGAAGAGACAAAAACGTGTACCTTTGGCAAAACAAGATTACTCTTACATTTTTATGATTTGACTCATGATTTGTAAGTGAACTCAAACTACAGCCCCATTAATTCATTTACAAGTTCAGTACAGTTAGCATTATCCCTTCTCAACCTTAGACACATTTTCTACAGTTGTATCATCTCCTTCTTTTGCTTCTTTCAGTTCTTTATGTATCCGGGTCCAGTGGCGGCTCCTGAAAAAATTCTCAGGGGGGGGCAATTTTTCTGATGATTTAGGTGACCTACACACATTTTAAAACAGATATGTCCAGCAACAACATGAAGACAGGGGCAGCATATAAGTCAATACTGATATACACATTACTTGCTTCAAAAAGGCCTCATGGTTGAATTGGAAATATGTGCCACTGAGCATAATTCACAACAAGCAAGCAGGAGCTTTTGATAGAGGCTACTGAAAACATTGATGCAAGTTATTGGTAATAGGAAATTTTTATAGACTTCCATATTCTGCCCTCTTGTATAGATTTGTGAAAATGAACAGTGATAGACATTTTGCCTGAAAACAGAATTTGAAAATAATTTCTAGAAAAGGTAAACACAGCTATCTGTATGGCTTTGTAAAAATGAACAACCATATTCTGGCCAATTGTATAGATTTGTAAATATGAACAACCATATTCTGGCCAATTGTATAGATTTGTAAAAAAAAAGTTTTACTTTTTTTTAAATGAAAAATAACTATTTTAAACAACATCAACTGTGAACTGATTTGGGTGTGTGTGTGTTAAAGAGACAGACAGGGAGGGACAAAGAGAGAGAGAGGCTACATTACTTGTACTGAAACTGTTCTCTTCTCTCTTTCAATGCAGCAAAGCGGTCAATGACTTTCTCATTGAAATCAGGCATGCTGAGGACTAGTTTACTAGTTACTTTTTTGATGCGAGAAGTAGCTTGCTGCATGATAAAATTCAGCTGATGCACATAGCAATGCACGTAATGGGCATTCTTGAAATGCTCACGTACCTTTTGCTGCACACCAGCCTTCTCTCGCCTCATCACACTGGCTCCATCGTAAGCTTGCGCAATGAGTTTGACTTTCTCGTCGTCGGCAAAAAGACCGTTCAGTCTCTCCAAAAGCACACTGGCGATTGAGACTGAGGTTGATTCCGAGATGGGAAGGAACTCAAAAAAGCGCTCCTGCACTTTGTGGTTGTACCTCAGCACCAGCTGTGTCTGTGTAGAAACGTCCGTGGTCTCGTCAGCTTGGATAGCTACGAAGTTCGCCGACTTCACCTCCTCCACAATATGTTCCCTCATGACCGCTAGCATACACTCCAGTAGCTCGTTTTGAATGGTCTTTGATGTGAACTTCTTTCAAAGAGACAATCGAGTTGCACAATGTTACGTATGACGAAAGCGCGTAAGTGCAAGCCCTCAGAAACCCATAGAGATTGTATTGAAAGCTCTGATATTTGAAAAAAAAAGATTTTACATGAGAGGCTATGAGAGACTTCTGGGCGATTTTCAACCTGACTGAAATCGCCCCAAAACGGGCGGGGCCATTTGAAGCACGACTTTAGCCTGATTGGACATTTAGTGGCAGATCAGACGTCTAGATTAGAACACTGATAACTACTGTTGCCGTGATATAATTGATTAGAAAAAAAATCCCTTGCTTTTCCCGTTTGGCAGTGCGTCGCCCATATCGCCCTAATGAACACACCGCCCCTGTCCGGGTCCTTTCGTCTTCTTCTTTCATTCTTTCTGATTCAAGATGTATTTTTCTCTGCCTCTCCAGCTCCTCTCCTTGTTCTTTGGCCATCAATTGTTCTGTTTCCATCCTCACTTTCTCCGCCTGGAGCTTAAGGTATTCCAGCTGAACTCTACTCTTTTCTGCCTCTGCTACCTCTGCCCGTCGTCGGGATTCATGGTACTCTACGTAGCGTGTTCTTTGCTGCTGTTGACCCATGCTTTATTTTCTTGACGGTTTAATAGGTCTGACTTAACTGCAACTGATTCTTCGAGATGAGCTATCAAATTTAAAAAATAGAATAGGAATGTTTTATTTTAAAAAGAGAGAATATTAAACTCTATTCAATACGCTTGTGAACGTAAATTGACTGTAACAGGACAATTCATTTGGCATATTTAGATTATTTTGAATAATAACAAATGTATAACAAAGTATTCATTTATATGTATTTTAGCAAATAGCATGCATGAAATCAAACAAAAAGTGATATGCCCTGGGTTTCGTCAAGGCACTTTGTGACAACTGCTGATGTAAAAAGGGCTTTATAAATAAATGTTGATTGATTAATGATTATAATTTGCTGGTACTGTAGGTGTTAATGAATGTCCTAGCATGACTATTCCTCAGTAATGAATGTCCTAGCATGACTATTCCTCAGTAATGAATGTCCTAGCATGACTATTCCTCAGTAATGAATGTCCTAGCATGACTATTCCTCAGTAATGAATGTCCTAGCATGACTATTGTTTCTCATTATTCCATCTGCTGTTAGAAATTGCGTAATTCAAATCTGGTATTGGAATAAGAGAAAACATTATCAAGAGATATTCAATCCAAGCTAAATTTACTATATGCAAAATGTATGCATGATAAGTATGTTGGTTCGTATACGGGCTCACTGAAATACCACGTAGGGCAGACAGAGAACTGATCCATTGTTCTGAGTTCTTCTTCAAATACTCTGACAGAGATAGTTCTCGCTCCCTGCTGGCCAATCAGAGTAGAGACTGAGCGTGGTTTAGACTTACTCAGCCAATCCGTTGGCGCACCGTCTGGTCCCAGCCCCTTGGCGCTCCACTGTTGCACACTGTTGCCAGGCATAAGTTTTTATCATAACAACTTGTAGAGTCAGCACCCAAAAGACACCCTTCCACTGTACTCTATGTACCTATGTTCAAGGACAGTTCACAGACAACGGTTCACAGACAACAAAGAGGCAGTGTTCGTATCTGTAAGAAATACAATTCTTATCTGCAAGAAATACAAGTCTTATCTCATCCTACCCCCTAACGTTCCTCATGAAACAGTTCATATCAGTACAGTACAAACCTTTTATGCTTTAATCATTAATGCATTCTTTCTAAGTTAGTCATCCCATCCAGTTATGAGAAAATAGATC
The DNA here is from genome assembly GCF_964263955.1 of Coregonus lavaretus. NCBI lineage: Eukaryota > Metazoa > Chordata > Actinopteri > Salmoniformes > Salmonidae > Coregonus > Coregonus lavaretus. The sequence goes on from NW_028162026.1 coordinate 124,570, forward strand.
CCCACACTGCTTAGCCTTTCAGTTCTATAGCTTTTCTATAGCTCTGCCAATTCTGTCCCGTCAAATCCCCTGTTTTAGACATCCTTTTTGTTTTATGAATTTTTATTAATCTCTTTTATTGCCTTGTTTGTTGTTTATCTATTTCATTTGATTGTTTTACTACAAAGTGTGTTACGATTTTATAGTTTGATTTTCATTTGATTTCGCAGTCAGTCAGGGGAAGTGTCATTTCATCTCAGTTGTAAATTGTAGTCAGAAGGGCAATGCTGGCCATGAATGAGTTGTTGCTGTTGTTAACAATATAATCTTAACTATTAAATCAAATCAAATCAAATTGTATTTGTCACATACACGTGTTTAGCATATTATATAGCGGGTGCTTGTGCGTCTAGCTCCGACAGTGCAGTAATATCTAACAAGTAATGTCTAACAATTTCACAACATATACCCAATACACACAAATCTAAGTAAGGAATGGAATTTAAGAAAATATACATATATGGACAAGCAATGACAGAGCGGCATGGACTAAGATACAGTAGAATATTATAGAATAGAATGCAGTGTATACATATGAGATGAGTAGTGCAAGATATGTAAACATTATTAAAGTGACTGTAAACATTATTGAAGTGACTAGTGTTCCATTTCTTAAAGTGGCCAGTGATTTCAATAGGCAGCAGCAGCCTCTAATGTGCTAGTGATGGCTATTTAACAGTCTGATGGCCTTGAGATAGAAGCTGTTTTTCATTCTCTCGGTCCAAGCTTTGATGCACCTGTACTGACCTCGCCTTCTAGATGATAGCGGGGTGAACAGGCAGTGGCTCGGGTGGTTGATCTCCTTGATGATCTTTTTGACCTTCCTGTGACATCAGGTGCTGTATGTTTCTTGGAGGGCGGGTAGTTTGCCCCCGATAATGCGTTCAGCAGACCGCACCACCCTCAGGAGAGCCCTGCGGTTGCGGGCGGTGCAGTTTCCTTACCAGGTGGTGATACAGCCCGACAGGATGCTCTCAATTATGCATCTGTAAAAGTTTGTGAGGGTTTTAGGTGCCAAGCCGAATTTCTTCAGCCTCCTGTGTTTGAAGAGGCTCTGTTGCGCCAACTTCACCACACTGTCTGCGTGGGTGGACCATTTCAGCTTGTCGTGATGTGTACGCCAAGGAGCTTGAAGCTTTCCACCTTCTCCACTGCGGTCCCGTCGATGTGGATAGGGGGGTGCACCCTCTGCTGTTTCCTGAAGTCCACGATCATCTCCTTTGTTTTGTTGACGTTGAGTGAGAGGTTATTTTCCTGGCACCACACTCCCAGAGCCCTCACCTCCTCCCTGTAGGCTGTCTCGTCATTGTTGGTAATCAAGGCTACTACTGTTGTGTCGTCTGCAAACATGATGATTGAGTTGGAGGTGTGCTTGGCCACGCAGTCATGGGTGAACAGGGAGTACAGGAGGGGGCTGAGCACGCACCTTTGTGGGGCCCCAGTGTTGAGGATCAGCGAAGTGGAGATGTTGTTTCCTACCTTACCATCTGGGGGCGGCCCGTCAGGAAGTCCAGGACCCAGTTGCACAGGGCAGGGTTCAGACCCAGGGCCTCGAGCTTGATGATGAGCTTGGAGGGTACTATGATGTTGAATGCTGAGCTATAGTCAATGAACAGCATTCTTACATAGGTATTCCTCTTGTCCAGATGGGATAGGGCAGTGTGCAGTGTGATGGCGATTGCATTGTCTGTGGATCTATTGGGGCGGTAAGCAAATTGAAGTGGGTCTAGGGTGACAGGTAAGGTAGAGGTGATATGATCCTTGACTAGTCTCTCAAAGCACTTCATGATGACAGATGTGAGTGCTACGGGGCGATAGTCATTTAGTTCAGTTACCTTTGATTTCTTGGGTACAGGAACAATGGTGGCCATCTTGAAGCATGTGGGAACAGCAGACTGGGAAAGGGAGAGATTGAATATGTCCATGAACACACCAGCCAGCTGGTCTGCGCATGCTCTGAGGACGCGGCTAGGGATGCCGTCTGGGCCGTTAGCCTTGCGGGGGTTAACATGCTTAAAGCAGCAGGTAGCTTAGTGGTTAAGAGCGTAGTGCTAGTAACCGAAAGGTCGTTGGTTCTAATCCCCGAGCCGACTATGTGAAAAATCTGTTGATGTGCCATGGAGCAAGGCACTTAACCCTAATTGCTCCTGTATGAAACAACATCCTGTAAACAAATATTTCTTGATTATGTAAGTATTGAACACCCTAAGTCAATACATGTTAGAATCACCTTTGTCGCCGATTACAGCTATGAGTCACTCTGGGTAAGGCTCTAAGAACTTTCCACCCCTGGATAGTGAAAATGTTTCCCATTATTCTTTTCAGAATTCTTCAAGCTCTGTCAAATTGTTTGTTGATCATTGACAGACAACCGTTTTCAGTTCTTGCCATAGATTTTCAAGCAGATTTAAGTCAAAACTGTAACTCGGCCACCAAGAAACATTCACTGTCTTCTTGGTAAGCAACTCCAGTGTAGATTTGGTTTTGTGTTTCAGGTTATTATCCTGCTGAAAGATGACTTAACCAGGTTTTCCTCTAGGATTTTGCCTGTGCTTAGCTCCATTCCGTTTCTTTTTTTATCCAGAAAAACGACCCAGTCCTTAACGACAACAAAGCATACCCATAACATGATGCAGCCACCACTATGCTTGAAAATATGAGTGGTACTCAGTAATGTGTTGTATTGGATTTCCCCAAACATAACACTTTGTATTCAGGACAAAAAGTGAGTTGCTTTTGCTAAATTTTCTTGCTACATATACAGTGCATTTGGAAAGTATTCAGACCCCTTCACTTCTCACACATGTTGTTACATTACAGCATTATTCTAAAATTGATTAAATTGCCCCCCCCCCCTTCAAGCTACACACAATACCCCATAATGACAAAGCAAAAACAGGTTTTTTGAATTTTTTGCAAATAGAAAACTGAAATATCACATTTACATAAGTATTCAGACCCTTTACTCAGTACTTTGTTGAAGCACCTTTGGCAGCGATTACAGCCTCGAGTCGTCTTGGGTATGACACTACAAGCTTGGCACACCTGTATTTGGGGAGTTTCTCCCATTCTTCTCTGTAGATCCTCTCAAGCTCTGTCAGGTTGGATGGGGAGCGTCTCTGCACAGCTTTTTTCAGGTCTCTCCAGAGATGTTAAATCGGGTTGAAGTCCGGGCTCTGGCTGGGCCACTAAAGGACATTCAGAGTCTTTAATTAGCTTTAAAAATGTTAAAATTTCTCTCAGCCTCATGGCAAAATGTGTAGAATAGCATAAGATGAGCAATAAAATGACACATTTTCCTCTCTGCCCCTGTAGAATTGCAAGATATTAGCTTTAAAACAGCAACATTTTATTTCAGCCTCATGGCAAAATGTGTAGAATAGCATGAGATTAGCTATAAAAGTGCAAATATATATATATATTTTTTATTTCACCTTTATTTAACCAGGTAAACCAGTTGAGAACAAGTTCTCATTTACAACTGCGACCTGGCCAAGATAAAGCAAAGCAGTGCGGTAAAAACAAAAACACAGAGTTACATATGGGGTAAAACAAAACAAAGTCAAAAATACAACAGAAATACATATAATATACAGTGTGTGCAAATTAGCAAGTTATGGAGGTAAGGCAATAAAATAGGCTATAGTGCAAAATAATTACAATTAGTATTAACACTGGAATGATAGATGTGCAAGAGATGATGTGCAAATAGAGATACTGGGGTACAAATGAGCAAAATAAATAACAATATAGGGATGAGGTAGTTGGGCGGGCTAATTTCAGATGGGCTGTGTACAGGGGCAGTGATCGGTAAGGTGCTCTGACAACTGATGCTTAAAGTTAGTGAGGGAGATAAGTGTCTCCAGCTTCAGAGATTTTTGCAATTTGTTCCAGTCATTGGCAGCAGAGAACTGGAAGGAATTGCGACCAAAGGAGGTGTTGGCTTTGGGGATGACCAGTGAGATATACCCGCTGGAGCGCAGACTACGGGTGGGTGCTGCTATGGTGACCAATGAGCTAAGATAAGGCGGGGATTTGCCTAGCAGTGATTTATAGATGGCCTGGAGCCAGTGGGTTTGGCGACGAATATGTAGTGAGGGCCAGCCAACAAGAGCATACAGGTCACAATGGTGGGTATTATATGGGGCTTTGGAGACAAAACGGATGGCACTGTGATAGACTACATCCAATTTGCTGAGTAGAGTGTTGGAGGCTATTTTGTAAATGACATCGCCGAAGTCAAGGATCGGTAGGATAGTCAGTTTTACGAGGGCATGTTTGGCAGCATGAGTGAAGGAGGCTTTGTTGCGAAATAGGAAACTGATTCTAGATTTAACTTTGGATTGGAGATTCTTAATGTGAGTCTGGAAGGAGAGTTTACAGTCTAACCAGACACCTAGATATTTGTAGTTGTCCACATACTCTGGGTCAGACCCGTCGAGAGTAGTGATTCTAGTCGGGTGGGCGGGTGCAAGCAGCGTTCGGTTGAAGAGCATGCATTTAGTTTTACTAGTGTTTAAGAGCAGTTGGAGGCTACTGAATGAGTGTTGTATGGAATTGAAGCTCGTTTGGAGGTTTGTTAACACAGTGTCCAATGAAGGGCCAGATGTATACAAAATGGTGTCGTCTGCGTACAGGTGGATCTGAGATTCACCAGCAGCAAGAGCGACGTCATTGATATACACAGAGAAAAGAGTCGGCCCAAGAATTGAACCCTGTGGCACCCCCATAGAGACTGCCATAGGTCCAGACAACAGGCCCTCCGATTTGACACATTGAACTCTATCTGAGAAGTAGTTGGTGAACCAGGCGAGGCAGTCATTTGAGAAACCAAGGCTATTTAGTCTGCCAATAAGAATGCGGTGGTTGACAGAGTCGAAAGCCTTGGCCAGGTCAATGAAAACGGCTGCACAGTACTGTCTGTTATCGATCGCGGTTATAATATCGTTTAGGACCTTGAGCGTGGCTGAAGTGCACCCATGACCAGCTCGGAAACCGGATTGCATAGCGGAGAAGGTACGGTGGGATTCGAAATGGTCGGTGATCTGTTTGTTGACTTGGCTTTCAAAAACTTTTGAAAGGCAGGGCAGGATGGATATGGGTCTGTAACAGTTTGGATCTAGAGTGTCACCCCCTTTGAAGAGGGGGATGACCGCGGCAGCTTTCCAATCTCTGGGGATCTCAGACGTTACGAAAGAGAGGTTGAACAGGCTAGTAATAGGGGTAGTGAAAATTTCAGCGGCTAGTTTTAGAAAGAAAGGGTACAGATTGTCTAGCCCAGATGATTTGTAGGGGTCCAGATTTTGCAGCCCTTTTAGAACATCAGCTGTCTGGATTTGTGTGAAGGAGAAGCGGGGGGGGCATGGGCAAGTTGCAGCGGAGGGTGCAGAGCTGGTGGCCGGGATAGTGGTAGCCAGGTGGAAAGCATGGCCAGCCGTAGCAAAATGCTTGTTGAAATTCTCGATTATTGTAGATTTATCGGTGGTGATAGTGTTTCCTAGCCTCAGTGCAGTGGGCAGCTGGGAGGAAGTGCTCTTATTTTCCATGGACTTTACAGTGTCCCAAAACTTTTTGGAGTTAGTGCTACAGGATGCAAATTTCTGTTTGAAAAAGTTAGCCTTTGCTTTCCTAACTGCTTGTGTATATTGGTTCCTAACTTCCCTGAAAAGTTGCATATCGCGGGGGCTATTTGATGCTAATGCAGTACGCCACAGGATGTTTTTGTGCTGGTCAAGGGCAGTCAAGTCTGAGGAGAACCGCGGTCCTCTGTAGCTCAGCTGGTAGAGCACGGCGCTTGTAACGCCAAGGTAGTGGGTTCGATCCCCGGGACCACCCATACACACACAAAAAAAAAATTAATGCACGCATGACTGTAAGTCGCTTTGGATAAAAGCGTCTGCTAAATGGCATATTATTATTATATCTGTTCTTAGTTCTGTATTTTTTGAATGGGGCATGTCTATTTAAGATTGAGAGGAAATTACTTTTAAAGAACAACCAGGCATCCTCTACGGACGGATTGAGATCTATATCCATCCAGGATACCTGGGCCAGGTCTGTTTGCCACATGGGAAAATGTATAAAATGGCAGGAAGTTAGCTGCTTTCCCAAATTCTGGACTCACACACATTTCTGCTGTCCCACCCACCAATGAATTCTGTCTTCACCACCTTTACAGCCTTTGGTTTTTCCATTTATGTTTTGAGGTTGGAGTTTAGCATGTATAGCTCGTTAGCACGTAGGGCGCATCGATTGGTGTCACCGAGTTAGTCAGTATGTGCTACATCTGTGCTGGTTGCCGTCTCATTAGTAGGAAGGTGTTCTACCTGTGTTGGTCCAGGTGCTATTTAAGAGTGGCTGGCCCAGTGCTACAGTGGTCTTGAGAGATGTGGAGGATTAACACCTTTAGTTGTCTCTCCCTATTTTGATTTCTAGAAAAACAATCCTATGTTTGATTTCCCTGATTTCGTTTTGCTCACCATTTTGGTTTCCTTCCTGTCTTTTAGTTTGGTGTGGGTTTTTATTTTGTTTGCCTCTTCTTGGGCAAATTTAGTGGGTCTCATGGTGGGTGTCTTTTAGGTTCCAGTTGTTGTTGCTAGTCAACTTTCAGTGGACCCCCCCATGAGTGTCTTTTAGAACCCCTCCTAAAACCACCACTTCTTTTGTTTTGGTTGTTGTCAGTGACGCTTTGTAAGTTACCCTATCTGTTTGAGTGACATTTTTGGTTTTCTTGCTCTGGAAAGTAACACCACTGACACACTAAGTCTGTTGCGGTGACCGTATTACCGCCACACTGGCTGTCAAATTCCACGTGACCGTTGAGTCACGGTATTCTCCTTTTACGCACTCTGGACATGCGTTGGTAGTACGCAACTCTCTAACAACCGTAAGGTTGCTAACTGCCTGGTACTCAGCGCTCTATTGTCCCTCTAACCACTCTGACATCAGTGCAAATGCAATCGAAAATCACATCAAACACTTATTTTCGAAACAGTATCATGCTTTTAAAACTCACCTCATTGTGATGAATTTGAAGAAAGAAGTTCAACAACAGGTTGAAACTGACTGGAAAACAAGGTTGTTGGATGTTGTTTCAAGGCTAAACACAATTAAATGGACAGCGCTTTCTAAGGTGATGATTAATTCAAAACATACATACGCATATTAGAGCTTATGCATACAAATTAAAATAATGTGTCACACCCTGATCTGTTTCACCTGTCTTTTGCTTGTCTCCACCCAGCACCAGGTGTCTCCTATTTTTCCCCATTATTTATTTATTCCTGCGTTTTCTGTTTGTCTGATGCCAGTTCGTCTTGTCTTGTCAGGTCTTACCAGCGTGTTTCCCGTTTCTCCTGCTCTCAAGTTTGTTTTTCTAGTCTTCCCAGTTTTGAGCTTTCTGCCTGTCCAGACCCTGAGCTCGCCTGCCTTTCTGTCCCTGATTGACTCTGCCTTGGATTACGAACCTCTGCCTGCCCTCGACCTGCCTTTTGCCTGCCCCTGTATATTCAATAGATCTCTGAGACTTTAACCATCTGCCTCACGTGTCTGCATCTGGGTCTCATCCTGAGTCATGATAGTATGAACTGGCCATGACTGACCCAGCAGACTCGGACCAGCTCTGCAACACTGTCTCCTCACAAGGAGACACCATTGGAAGACACAAGGAGTTACTACATAACCTTATGGAAGGATTCCACACCTTGGCGGAACACCATGACCATGCCGTCAGTCCATTGTTGGAACAATTCCGCGGCAAGCCACAACAGAAACCTCCCAGACTCTCAGTAACCCCGCTACCAGCGGTGCTTCTCCCCAGCCTACCCCGGCTTCCCGAGAACCCCTCTTACCTCCACCGGAGCGCTACGCTGGGGATTCTGGAACATGCCGGGTGTTTCTCTCCCAGTGCTCCCTCATTTTCGAGCTGCATCCCTCTTCATTTCCGTCAGACCGTTCAAAGATAGCATATTTTATAACGCTGATGTCCAGGAGGGCACTTGCATGGGCTACGGCAGTGTGGGAGCAACAATCAACCGTTTACCTTAGTCTGGAGGATTTTGTGGCGGAAGTAAAGAAGGTATTCGATTCTCCATTGTCTGGGAGAGAGGCAGCTCGGAAGCTACTTCAACTGCATCAAGACCCCCGTAGTGTGGCAGACTACGTGGTAGACTTTCGCACTCTAGCCGCCGAGACTGCCTGGAACCCGGAATCCCTGTTCGACACGTTCCTTCATGGATTATCGGAGGGAATTAAGGACGAACTCGCAGCCCGGGATGCCTGCATTCCCGAGGAAATACGATGTCCCCTGAGTTTCCTCAGAAATCATTGAGGACTATCGACTCGTCTCCTCCTGAGCCCATAAAACTGGGCAGGGATAGATTGTCTCCTAGTGAACGTTTATGCAGGCTGAGCTCCAACAGTTGCCTGTATTGTGGTACTACAGGACATTACATATCCACCTGTCTAGTAAAAGACCAGGCTTATTAGTAGGTATGAGTACACTGGTGGGCCATACAGGGAGTCTCCCATCTCCCATTGCTCGTACTCCTCTCCATGCTATCCTGCTGTGGGGTGACCCGTCTAAATCTCTCCAGGTGCTCATTGATTCTGGGGCTGATGAGAGCTTCATGGACACTAACCTGGTGTCATAGCTGGGTATCTCCACACAACTCTTCTCCATTCCCATGGACGGCAGTGCATTGGACAGACACTCTATTGGCAGGGTCACTCACAGTACGATTCCTATCAACCTGCGAGTGACAGGGAATCACAGTGAGTCCATGCAGTTCCTGCTCATCGAATCTCCTCATGCACCATTGGGTTTGGGATTGTCATGGCTCCAATGGTACAACCCCCTGATCGACTGGGCTACGGGTTCAATCTTCGGTTGGAGCCCGTTCTGCCACGTGCATTGCCTCAAGGTTGCGCAGCCCGCCCTGGACATCCTCCTGCGGGCTTGGGTAAAGCCTCAGATCTCTCTGCCGTTCCCGCGGAGTATCAGGACCTCCGGGAGGTTTTCAACAAGGCCTGCGCCACATCTCTTTCTCCGCATTGACCCTATGACTGCGACATTGACCTCCTCCCTGGCACTACACCGCCTCGGGGCGGCTTTATTCTCTGTCTGCTCTGGAGACCATGGAAGGGTACATTGAGGACTCTCTGGGGGCAGGGATCATTCGTCCTTCTTCCTCCTCTGCCGGCACAGGGTTCTTCTTTGTGGAGAAGATTGACAAAACCCTGCGCCTGTGTATCGACTACCGGGGACTTAATGACATCACGGTAAAGAACCGTTACCCGCTACCACTCCTCTTCTCGGCTTTCGAGCCTGTCAAGGGGGCGACTTTATTCTCGAAGTTGGACCTTTGGAATGCCTACCATCTGTTTCGGATACGGGAAGGAGACGAATGGAAGACAGCCTTTAACACTGCTAGCGAGCACTACAAGTATCAACGTTTTTGGTGGCCGACTATGGTTTCTGACGTCTCCGCATTTGTCGCCGCATGCACGGAGTGTGCTCAGAATAAGACTCCGCGGCAAGCTCCAGCTGGCCTCCTTCAACCACTCCCTGTTCCTCATCACCCCTGGTCCCATATATCCCTGGACTTTGTCACTGGTCTCCCTCCATCTGATGGCAACACCACCATCCTTACGGTGGTGGATAGGTTTTCCAAAGCTGACCATTTCATCCCCCTTCCCAAGTTACCTTCAGCCAAGAAGACGGCCCAACTAATGGCAAAGCATGTCTTCCGAATCCATGGACTTCCGGTCGACATAGTCTCCAATCGTGGTCCTCAGTTCTCGACCTGATTCTGGAAGGCGTTTTGCACCCTCATTGGATCGTCAGCCAGCCTGTCCTCTGGGTTTCATCCTCAATCTAACGGCCAGTCAGAGCGTGCCAATCAGGACCTGGAGACGACTCTTCGGTGCCTCGTCTCGGCCAACCCCACTACCTGGAGCCAGCAGCTCTTGTAGGTTTCAATTTCATCGGCCTCCTCCCTATCTCTAAAATCATTGGCCCCTCTGCTGTTCGTCTTCTGTTGCCCAGCACCCTCCGTATCCATCCTGCGTTTCATGTGTCCAAGAAAAAACCTGTGTCTCATTTGTCTCCTATTTCCAGAATGTATAGGCCTAGGCAATGCTGTTGGTTCATTGATTGTGCAGGGCAGTTTACAGAGCCTACAGTTACAGTGAATTTGTATTTGATTTTGAATGGCCTAGTAATAGTGCCTTTTTGTTAATTTTTTCACAATTAATAGGCTTATGCTGACACTACCTTTTATCTACAGAATATCTCACCACCATGTATTTCCATCTCCTCCTCTCTCTCCTTCCTTCCTCCAGCGTGCAGAGAGAGGTTTAATTAAATATTTTTTGTTGTGAAAACATGTTACTATCGATGTTCCCAAACAGATTTTACTTGGTTTCCCAAATTAAACACTGGATAAATTACATGTATGATACATGATACGTGGCTTGCCCACCTCTGAGTGATTGAAGTGGGGAGAACAGGGCATGGCTTGGGTGGCTGGGATCCCTGAAGACCTTCTTGACCTTCCTGCAACACCTGGTGTTGTAGGTGTCCTGTAGGGCAGGCAGTGTGCACCCAATGGTGTGTTCGGCTGCACGTATCACCCTCTGAAGCGCCTTGCGGTCCGCGGCAATGCAGCCCTCGATGGTGCTCCTGTAGAACACTGTGAGGGCCCTCTGGGCTTCAACCTGGCCAAAACTCGGCGAGTGGGTTGAACCCCATTGGCCAACGGGCGACCGTGCCAGGACAACATGGGGGAAACATCTCCATGTGCGCAGCTATCTCTGAAAATGGTGTGATAGGACATAGGCCATTACTTGGATCCTACAACGCTGCACACCTCATTGTGTTTCTCAATGAAACTGAGCAGGCCTGTCTAGGTGTAGGGGTCACCTACAGTTGAAGTGGGAAGTTTACATACACAGGTTGGAGTCATTAAAACTTGTTTTTCAACCACTCCACAAATGTCTTGTTAACAAACTATAGTTTTGGCAAGTCAGTTAGGACATCTACTTTGTGCATGACACAAGTAATTTTTCCAACAATTGTTTACAGACAGATTATTTCACTTATAATTCACTGTATCACAATTCTAGTGGGTCAGAAGTTTACATACACTAAGTTGACTGTGCCTTTAAACAGCTTGGAAAATTCCAGAAAATGATGTCATGGCTTTAGAAGCTTCTAATTGACATAATTTGAGTCAATTGGAGGTGTACCTGTGGATGTATTTCAAGGCCTACCTTCAAACTCAGTGCCTCTTTGCTTGACATCATGGGAAAATCAAAAGAAATCAGCCAAGACCTCCGAAAAAAAATTGTAGACCTCCACACGTCTGGTTCATCTTTGGGAGCAATTTCCAAACGCCTGAAGGTACCACATTCATCTGTACAAACAATAGTACGCAAGTATAAACACCATGGGACCAAGCAGCCGTCATACCGCTCAGGAAGGAGACTCGTTCTGTCTCCTAGAGATGAACGTACTTTGGTGCGAAAAGTGCAAATCAATCCCAGAAAAACAGCAAAGGACCTTGTGAAGATGCTGGAGGAAACAGGTACAAAAGTATCTATATCCACAGTAAAACGAGTCTGATATCGACATAACCTGAAAGGCCGCTCAGCAAGGAAGAAGCTACTGCTCCAAAACTGCCATAAAAAAAACAGACTACGGTTTGCAACTGCAAAGATCGTACTTTTTAGAGAAATGTCCTCTGGTCTGATGAAACAAAAATAGAACTGTTTGGCCATAATGACCATCGTTATGTTTGGAGGAAAAAGGGGGATCTTGCAAGCCGAAGAACACCATCCCAACCGTGAAGCACCGGGGTGGCAGCATCATGCTGTGGAGGTGCTTTGCTGCAGGAGGGACTGGTGCACTTCACAAAATAGATAGATGATAAATAGATAAATAAATAGATGGCATCCCGAGTGGCGCAGTGGTCTAAGGCACTGCATCGCAGTGCTAGCTGTGCCACTAGAGATCCTGGTTTGAATCCAGGCTCTGTCGTAGCCGGCCGCGACCGGGAGATCCATGGGGCGGCGCACTATTGGCCCAGTGTCGTCTAGGGTAGGGGAGGGAATGGCCGGCAGGGATGTAGCTCAGTTGGTAGAGCATGGCGTTTACAACGCCAGGGTTGTGGGCTCGTTTCCCACGGGGGGCCAGTATGAAAAAAATAAAATGTATGCACTCACTAACTGTAAGTTGCTCTGGATAAGAGCGTCAGCTAAATTACTAAAATGTAATGTAATGTAAATGCATCATGAGGAAGGAAAATTATGTGGATATATTGAAGCATTATCTCAAGACATCAGTCAGGAAGTTAAAGCTTGGTCGCAAATGGGTCTTCCAAATGGACAATGACCCCAAGCATCCTTCCAAAATTGTGGCAAAATGGCTTAAGGACAACAAAGTCAAGGTATTGGAGTGGCCATCGCAAAGCCCTGACCTCAATCCTATAGAATATTTGTGGGCAGAACTGAAAAAGCGTGTGCGAGCAAGGAGGCCTACAAACCTGACTCAGTTACACCAGCTCTGTCAGGAGGAATGGGCCAACATTTACCCAACTGATTGTGGGAAGCTTGTGAAATGTTTGACCCAAGTTAAACAAATTAAAGGCAATGCTACCAAATACTAATTGAGTGGATGTAAACTTCTGACCCACTCGGAATGTGATTAAAGAAATAAAAGCTGAAATGAATCATTTTCTCTACTATTATTCTGACATTTCACATTCTTAAAATAAAGTGGTGATCCTAACTGACCTAAGACAGGGAATTTTTACTAAATTAAATGTCAGGAATTGTGAAAAACTGAGTTAAAATGTATTTGGCTAAAGTGTATAGTAAACATCCGACTTCAATTGTATGTCATTGTGTGGGACAATGTCAGGTTCCACCATGTAGAGGCGGTTCAGGCATTGTTTTGGGCCCATCCCTGATTTGTGACCCTATACCTGCCCCCATACTCTCCTTTCCTCAACCCTATTGAGGATTTTTGGAAGGTGTACAATCGCCATCTCCATGAGCGTGCCACCCTCCTTCTGGCCATGGATGAGGTATGCGACGACATCAATGCAGACCAATGTCAACCTTGGATTCACCATGTCAAAACGATTTTCCCAGGGTGCATGAACAATGAGGACATTCACTGTGATGTGGATGAGAATTTATGGCCAAATGATCAAGACAGGCTTGATGCAAATTAATGTTTACTAAACGTTATGTTTTATTTATATTTAATTTATTTAATTTAATTTCTTATATTTGATTACAGACTGTTTTTTTTTGTTTTTGTTGCATGAATGATTGTAGAGGATGTCTTCATTGATCACACCTCTGATGACACATTGGATAGATATTATGGAAATTATAGATTTTCTGTCAATTTTGTTGGGTAATGTAAGTGTATTGCCTAATGTGAAAACGGTGTAATCTACTGTAATTTACAGTACTGTAGCATAATACTTTCAGCACTTCTAAGGGCGATTTGAAACATGTATCTGGCATTGTTTGCTATTTGATTAACTGGCAGTTAAAACAACTACATTGAAAATATATAATTATGTTGTCTTTTGATGATTAAACCAATGTTTACATTTACATTTGCGTCATTTAGCAGACGCTCTTATCCAGAGCGACTTACAAATTGGTGCATTCACCTTATAGCCAGTGGGATAACCACTTTAAAATATATATATATATATATATAATTTTTTTTTGGGGGGGGGGGGGGGGGGGGGTGGAAGGATTACTTTATCCTATCCCAGGTATTCCTTAAAGAGGTGGGGTTTCAAGTGTCTCCGGAAGGTGGTGAGTGACTCCGCTGTCCTGGCGTCGTGAGGGAGCTTGTTACACCATTGGGGTGCCAGAGCAGTGAACAGTTTTGACTGGGCTGAGCGGGAATTGTGCTTCCGCAGAGGTAGGGGGGCCAGCAGGCCAGAGGTGGATGAACGCAATGCCCTCGTTTGGGTGTAGGGACTGATCAGAGCCTGAAGGTACGGAGGTGCCGTTCCCCTCGCAGCTCCGTAGGCAAGCACCATGGTCTTGTAGCAGATACGAGCTTCAACTGGAAGCCAGTGGAGTGTGCGGAGGAGTGGGGTGACGTGAGAGAACTTGGGAAGGTTGAACACCAGACGGGCTGCGGCATTCTGGATGAGTTGTAGGGGTTTAATGGCACAGGTAGGGAGCCCAGCCAACAGCGAGTTGCAGTAATTCAGACGGGAGATGACAAGTGCCTGGATTAGGACGTTCTCAATGATAACTGTTTTGCTTCCTTCTCTCTCCTTGCCCTGGGCTTGAACCAGGGACCCTCTGCACACATCGACCAAAGTCAAGCTCGAAGCATCGTTACCCGTAGCTCCACAAAAGCTGCGGCCCTTGCAGAGCAACTACTTCAAGGTCTCATAGCGAGTGACGTCATCGATTGAAACGCTACTAGCGCGCACCGCTAACTAGCTTGACATTTCACACCGGTTACATTTACAATCCAAATGAATGCATAATGACAAGTTTTGAATGAAAGACTGGCTACGTTACAAGTGTGAGTTTTGTACTAGGAGTTGTGAAAATGTACCACATACTTGTGAAAATAGTACCAAAGAGATAAAAAAAAACTGTAACCTTTTACTGCAGTGGGCTAAATTAGGGTCACAGAGAGTGATTCTTGGTAGTCTGAAACAAATCTACTTTGAATCCAAAGTATACACCTCACACACATGGTTATCGGCTTAACAAAAAGAAGACACCAGTACAATGTCAGATATAGAGTTGAAATGTATTCCATTTTGAGTTTACACCCCAATATTACACTTTATATACATCACAGAAGACTCAAATATAACAAAACCGTTTGACATAGAACCACCTGATTTTCAGAGGGTAAAATTTTTTTATGTTTATTAATTACGAAAATATGAAAAATATTAAATAACATTCCACCCATGAGGCCACTAGAGGGCAATTTGGTCATTTGACTGCAGGAAAGGGCTACAATCATTTTACTATTTAGATTAGCTGAGTCAGCAATCACTAAATCGATTAGTTGTGTCAGCAATCAGTTTGACAAGTCTCAATTGTAGTTGGAGTGGAAAACGGAATTCTCCCCTCAGCAATTACTGTAGTCTATGGCAGTGGACAGCACCAAAAAATAAAATGTATGTTCTACTTTCCATTCTCGCTATATATGATGCAGTGTTTTACAATAAAAAAATTAATGACAGAGTTAAATAAACATAAATGCAGAAGGTTCATAGTCAAGATTTTTTTGAAAGTCCTTTGAAACCTATAAAATGGGTTGTGCAGAGGGTTCTTTGGCAGAGAAGCATGTCTTCGTGAGAAATGTAAATGTAAGACCTTGACTTTTTTGTTATTTTTCTCTGATTGACATCAGTCTGCAAGATTCATTGCCTTACAACGTAGAGACCATTCTTTCATTTCTAGGGACAATAAAAGGTTGTTTTGCAACTCTTTCACAGAGGAAAGATCATTGACTGTTAAAACTCTGGACAACAGATTGATATATTGTAGTACTTGGCTCTCTAATGTTTTGATTTGAAAAGTGTCCAATATTGTATTGGTTGGTTTCACCTACAGTGGGGAAAAAAAGTATTTAGTCAGCCACCAATTATGCAAGTTCTCCCACTTAAAAAGATGAGAGAGGCCTGTAATTTTCATCATAGGTACACGTCAACTATGACAGACAAATTGAGAAAAAAAATCCTGAAAATCACATTGTAGGATTTTTAATGAATTTATTTGCAAATTATGGTGGACAATAAGTATTTGGTCACCTACAAACAAGCAAGATTTCTGGCTCTCACAGACCTGTAACTTCTTCTTTAAGAGGCTCCTCTGTCCTCCACTTGTTACCTGTATTAATGGCACCTGTTTGAACTTGTTATCAGTATAAAACACACCTGTCCACAACCTCAAACAGTCACACTCCAAACTCCACTATGGCCAAGACCAAAGAGCTGTCAAAGGACACCAGAAACAAAATTGTAGACCTGCACCAGGCTGGGAAGACTGAATCTGCAATAGGTAAGCAGCTTGGTTTGAAGAAATCAACTGTGGGAGCAATTATTAGGAAATGGAAGACATACAAGACCACTGATAATCTCCCTCGATCTGGGGCTCCACGCAAGATCTCACCCCGTGGGGTCGAAATGATCACAAGAACGGTGAGCAAAAATCCCAGAACCACACGGGGGGACCTAGTTAATGACCTGCAGAGAGCTGGGACCAAAGTAACAAAGGCTACCATGTCATATGGTCAGATGAAACCAAAATTTAACTTTTTGGTGAAAACTCAACTCGTCGTGTTTGGAGGACAAAGAATGCTGAGTTGCATCCAAAGAACACCATACCTACTGTGAAGCATGGGGGTGGAAACATCATGCTTTGGGGCTGTTTTTCTGCAAAGGGACCAGGACGACTGATCCGTGTAAAGGAAAGAATGAATGGGGCCATGTAATGTGAGATTTTGAGTGAAAACCTCCTTCCATCAGCAAGGGCATTGAAGATTAAACGTGGCTGGGTCTTTCAGCATGACAATGATCCCAAACACACTGCCCGGGCAACGAAGGAGTGGCTTCGTAAGAAGCATTTCAAGGTCCTGGAGTGGCCTAGCCAGTCTCCAGATCTCAACCCCATAGAAAATCTTTGGAGGGAGTTGAAAGTCCGTGTTGCCCAGCGACAGCCCCAAAACATCACTGCTCTAGAGGAGATCTGCATGGAGGAATGGGCCAAAATACCAGCAACAGTGTGTGAAAACCTTGTGAAGACTTACAGAAAACGTTTGACCTGTGTCATTGCCAACAAAGGGTATATAACAAAGTATTGAGAAACTTTTGTTATTGACCAAATACTTATTTTCCACCATAATTTGCAAATAAATTCATTAAAAATCCTACAATGTGATTTTCTGGATTTTTTTTCTCATTTTGTCTGTCATAGTTGACTTATGCCTATGATGAAAATTACAGGCCTCTCTCATCTTTTTAAGTGGGAGAACTTGCACAATTGGTGGCTGACTGAATACTTTTTTTCCCCACTGTACATGGTTGCTTCTTGCATTTTTTTTGGTAACACTTAGAGTACTTTGATATGTAGAATTCATAAAGCATTCATAAAGCTCTTAATATCAGTGGCGGTCAGTGCCGTTTAAGATGAGGGAGGACTATTTTTTTTTTATGAGCATGACCTTATTTCTATTACAGCATATTGGATGACTGTCATTCATATTCCATTCACCCAGTTCAATGTAACATCGATAAGTTACTACATGATAGTCACATTTTCCCTATACCCATCATGAGGTTGCTACAACCTAACCTAGGAATTAAAGTTTACAACGTAGGTGCACAGGTCGAGAAAAAATTATAATCAAGGTGAAAGACATTGACACATTCAATACCGCCTACCACTCTTGCCTGCATTTAGCTGATCTAGGGTGTAATCATTTGTCCAACAGTTGCAAACAAGAGTTTCTATTGGACAAATTCAGGTATGTTTATCCCCGTTCTGTTTGCTTCCGTTTAAGAAAAGTTTTTCAACAGAATCGGCAGAATGAATACACCCCTGATCACACACAAACACAGTTCACTTTCATAATATATAATATAATATGCTATTTAGCAGACGCTTTTATCCAAAGAGAATTACAGTCATGCGTGCATACATTTTTACGTATGGGTGGTCCCGGGGATCAAACCCACTACCCTGGCGTTACAAGCGCCATGCTCTACCAATTGAGCTACAGAGGACCAGCTTCATAGCAGCCACATACAAACAGCATGATCCCTGATCGTTGTATAATTCCTTCTCTCATCTACACGCTCTCCTCCTCTCCACCTTTTCCTTTCACTTGTGGACTTCAGTGCACAACACATCAGCTGTCTGTGACCAGGCGAAAAAACCTTTCCTAGCCAAACCTTCATAACCGCTAACCGCTACACACAGCCTACATCATTGTCACCATATTAGCTAACGTCAGTCAACATAGATACTAGAATTAACGCGTTAGTAAACCAGCTACAATCATGCTGTCACGTCTCCTCCCGTTGCTCCCCTCCGGCGTTCTGATTCGCCGGTCTACTGAGCCACCGGTCTGAGCGCACCACCTCGGCAACACTGGAATGGAAACCCAACGCACCCTAATCACCTCCAGCGCACCTGCACCTCATCATCTCATCACCACCCCTATATAACCCTGGACTGTTCAGTGTTGTGTTGTGTGTGTGATTGTTAGTGTCATGTCGTGTACTCACTCTTTGTTGTTCTCTTGCTCAGTGTTAAGTAAACCTTTACATTGTTGATTCCTGTGTCTGCGTCCTGCCTCTTCGTATCCTCAGTACTCATACCAGAATCACACACCAATCACGAAGATGGATTCAGCAGGTAATCCTCCTGGAGTTTCCCAGCACCAGCAGCAGATTACCCAGCTGAACACCGCCATGCAGGATGTGCTCCAAACGCTGCATAAACTGACCATCGCTCCGGTTCCACCTCAGAGAGCGGCGAGTGCACCCAGTCCACCTCCTCCCATGCTATCACCAACGTCTGAGGGACCCCTCGCCCTGCTGGAGCGCTTTGACAAGAAAACGCCGAAATGTAGAGGCTTCCTGCTTCAGGTTTCACTGTATCTGGCACGTCAGCGTGGTGCATCTCCATCAGACCAAGCCAGGATAGCGCTGGTGATTTCGCTACTGAAGGGAAAGGCGCTGGATTGGGCCGCGGCAGTCTGGGAAGGCCGCGGCACTTCCCTACTTCACCTTCCTCGCTCGGTTCAGGGCGGTGTTTGATCATCCCACGGAGGGAAAGGACGGGGATGAGTGTCTCCTCCGGCTACAACAGGGAGAGGAGGCCGCGTTTGAGTACGCCCTGAGCTTTCACATGATGTCGGCATTTTCCGGCTAGAATGAGTGTGCACGGCCTTTAGGAGAGGCTTACGGAAGGACATCACGACGGAACTTGCATGTCGGGATGACGAGATGGACCTTGATACCCTCATCGCCACGTCCATTCGTCTTTACAACATGTTGAGAGACCAACGGCGTTCCCAACACCACCCGGAGCCTCTACGCTCACCCCATCTGAGCTATGGAAGCTGCCCTGCCTCCGAGCCCTCACCCATGGAAGTGGGCAGCACCCCCTACACCACCACGGACCACAGATCACCTGGCAGCTCCCTAACTAGGCGGTATGACTCCTGTCGCCGCTCAGTGAGTGTTCCGTCATCACCTGTCACCAAACCATTGTTTTTAGTTCCCCTAACAGTGAATGGTTCTTCCTTCTCTTCGCTTTCCACGGTAATGATAGACTCCGGATCAGTGGGGAACCTTATCGATAGGGAGCTGGTCTCTAAATGGGGGTTGCCCACTGTACCACTGCCTTCTCCGCTACACGTCACCTCGCTGGACAATAAACCCCTTGGATCAGGCACCATTATGCACGTCACTCTCCCCATCACCATCACCATTCCCACACTACCGGAGCACCACGAGGAGCTGTACTTCCACATCGTCACATCACCCCTTCACCGGATTGTCTTGGGACTGGCCTGGCTCAGGCTACACAACCCCACCATCAATTTGATCACCAAGAGGATCACTGCCTGGTCCCCCTCATGCCGGAAGACCTGCCTGCCGGTGGTTTGTTGTTCCACGTCAGTCTGGAGTCCGCCCTCCAGCCCAACATTCCAAGTGAGTATGCAGATCTCTCCGAAGTCTTCTCTGCCTCCAAGGCTAAGAGTCTCCTGGGACTGTGCCATTGACCTGCTGGAGGGACAACCTCCCCCAAATAGTCACATTTACCCCCTTTCCAAAGCGGAGACTGAGGCCATGGAGAAGTATGTGGCGGAGACCCTGAAACAGGGGTTCATCAGACGCGCTACCTCTCCTGCCTCCGCCAGCTTCTTCTTCGTGGCCAAAAAAGACGGAGGACTGAGGCCGTGCATTGACTACTGGGGTCTGAACGCAGTCACCACCAAGTACCGGTACCCCCTCCCTCTGGTTCCGTCGGCCATCGAGCAGCTGCGAGGGGCCTGGTACTTTACCAAGTTGGACCTGAGGAGTGCCTACAACCTGATCCGAATCCGGGAAGGAGACGAGTGGAAGACGGCATTCAGCACTACCTCAGGCCACTATGAATACTGTGTCATGCCCTACGGCCTCGCCAATGCACCTTCTGTGTTCCAGTCCTTCGTCAATGTCATGTTCCGAGACAAGCTGAGTAGACCGGTGGTGGTGTACATCGACGATATCCTGATCTACTCGGCTACGTTCGAGGAGCACGTCAGGGACGTCCGAGTGGTCCTACTCCGCCTCCGGGAACACAGCCTGTTGGTGAAGTGGGAGAAATGTGACTTCCACCAACAGGCCATCTCCTTCCTGGGATACAGGATCAGTCCTCAGCGGGTGTTCATGGAAAGAGCGAAGACGGATGTCGTCAGGTCATGGCCAGTCCCCACCACCATCAAGGGCCTACAGAGCTGGGCTTTACAAATTTCTACCAGCGTTTCATCAGGTCCTTCAACTCCATAGCCGCCCCGCTCACCTCTCTCCTTAAGGGGGGGCCTCAGAAGCTGGCCTGGAACCCTGAGGCTGACACTGCCTTCAAGACGGATGAACTCTTGTCAAGCCAGGTGGACCCAATTTCTTACTCGGTTTCAGTTTATTCTGTCCTACCGCCCAGGATCCCAGAATGTGAAAGCCGACGCACTCTCCAGGATGCACCATACCAGAGAAAGGAAGGATCTGGGGGGTCCCATCCTGCCCTCGTCTCTCATCGTGGCACCTGTCATTTGGGATGTGGATGAAGACATCCGCCTGGCGGCTCAGGAGGACCCAGCACCTACCAATGCCCCTCTGGGGCACGTGTATGTACCCACCAGGGTCCGTGACCGCCTGCTGATCTGGGCACACCACCCTTACGGCAGAGCACTCCGGTCTACGCGCACCCTATATTCTCTCTCACAAAAAAACTGGTGGCCCACCTTGGCTACTGATATCTCCTGCGACATCAACTCCTGTTCCGTATGTGCCCAAACGAAGACACCTCGGAATGCCCCAGCAGGCAAACTAGTTCCTCTCCCAGTGCCTCAGCGACCTTGGTTACACCTGTCCATAGACTTTGTCACCGACCTCCCACGTTCTGACGGCTTCAATACAGTCCTCGTGGTCGTAGATCGGTTCTCCAAATCATGGCTTTTTTTGCCACTAACTGTTCTTCCTTCTGCTTTCCAGGTCGCTGAGGTCACGTTCCAACAGGTCTTCCGGCATAATGGACTTCCGGAGGACATCGTCTCGGACCGTGGCCCCCGATTCACCTCCCGAGTGTTAAGCTTTCCTGGAGAAGATCGGGGCTGGACATTGACGGGAGTCAGGTTGCTTAGATTGATAGAACAGTCCGTGTTTATTGTGTGATGTAAGACTGGAAGATTTAGCAGCTTGCTTGTTTCAAATTGAAAGACTCACTTATTCAACATGAATAGTGAGATGATTTCGAGGAAGTCATTTGTTGCGTTGCCTAATGATTTGATAGTTTAAACTACTGTAAATAGGGTTGTAATTTGGAATATTGAATTGAATATGGATATTAATTGCATATACAGTGCTATGAAAAAGTATTTGCCCCCTTTCTAATTTTCTCTACTTTTGCATATTTGTGATACTGAATGTTATCAGATCTTCAATCAAAGCCTAATATTAGATAAAGGGAACATAAGTGAACAAATAACACAACAATTACATATTTATTTCATTTATTTCATAAACAAAGTTATGCAACACCCAATTCCCCTGTGTGAAAAAGTAATTGCCCCCTTACACTCAATAACTGGTTGTGACACCTTTAGCTGCAATGACTCCAACCAAATGCTTCCTGTAGTTGTTGATCAGTCTCTCACGTCGCTGTGGATGAATTTTGGCACACTCTTCCATGCAGAACTGCTTTAACTCAGTGACGTGTGGGTTTTCAAGCATGAACTGCTCGTTTCAAGTCCTGCCACAACATCTCAATTGGGATTAGGTCTGGACTTTGACTAGGCCATTCCAAAACTTCCAATTTGTTGCTTTTTAGCTATTTTCATGTAGACTTGATTGTGTGTTTTGGATCATTGTCTTGCTGCATGACCCAGCTGCGCTTCAGCTTCAGCTCACAGACGGATGGTCTGACATTCTCCTGTAGAATTCTCTGATACAGAGCAGAATTCATGGTTCCTTCTATTAAGACAAGTTGTCCAGGTCCTGAGGCAGCAAAGCATCCCCAAACCATCACATCACCACCATGCTTGACCTTTGGTATGATGTTCTTACTGTGGAATGCAGAGTTTGGTTTTCACCAGGTAGGCCCTATTGGAAATGTTTTCCCCAACTGAAGGCCTAGGTCCATTATTCATGGTTCACCAATGATTATATTGTTATTCTGTACCTACATGAATGTCAATCAAAACGTACTATGCAGTAAGGACAATGTAATACAGTTTATATTCACTTTCACCCACCAGTGCATGGGCATTGTACTGGAATTGTACTGTACTGTACTCAAAGTAGCATCCAAAGCAGAAATACAATTAATCCGATCAACTCCATGACCCCCAGTAGGCTACAGTAGCAGTCTGTATCCACTAGAGGATGAGCTACAATGTTACAGTTTAAGAGCCACAGAGGCTGACGTTTAGTCATGTGATTTACAAGAAAGGTGTAGGGGTGCAGTGGTCACATGTTTTACAAGAAAGATAGATTTGGTCATAGACAGTACAGTATGAAGATAGGCTAAAACTGCTTCTCCAATAGAAATCCCTGATTACACTTGTAGGTGATATCATGGCGACGTTGGCTGGCAAGGCTCTTGCTTAGAAGCAAGTCAATGGGTCTAACGGTCGTCTTGCAACGAACTGCGCATGTGCAGGCCGTCAACTCAAAGGCAGTCCTTCGATATAAACTTGTTTTTGACAAAAATGAAAAGGTTCCAGTTTATCAATTTCACGAGGTTGGCTTAATAACATGTTCAACTACTTAAGAAATTGTCTCAAATCAAGGTTGTGCCTTTTGATTTCGATAAAATGAACAACTAAGGAAGTTTTTTTCTCTTCTCTCATTGACTTTTCAAGCCCCAAACCCCGGCCTGTTCTGTTTAGTCTATTTCACAAGCGTTCCTGGAAGTCTCGCGATGTTGTGCCTCTGGGTTTAGAAACTCTGTGATTTGATCTATAAAACAGGTTGTCAAACCCCGGTCTACATATTGGTAGAGACAGATCTCATACCTTCTGACATATGCTGCATACTTGGCTTCTTTTTTGAACATTTACTTGTGATTTTTGTTTGGTTGACATCCATCGGCAAGCTTCGTTGACTTAAGGTAAGCTACTTACCCTCATTTCATTTAAATGGTAGGCCTAAATGGTTGCTTAGCAAAACCTTTACTGGGCAATCATTAAAGCTACAATCCGTATTTTGTTAAACTAGTCTGTTTGTGATATTACAACAACGAAGTTATTTTAAACAAAGAACACTGTTTTCTTTCGATCCGACATCATTGCAAAAAACAAAATCCCACTGCCGGACGCTCCTCTCCACTGTTTCATCAAGAAAACAATATCAAAGGCGCTGGCGCTGTTTCACCAAATGTAGAGTCTAACTTTAATTTATCTATGAGACTTTATGAGAAATAACAAACAAATTGTCCGTCCCTCCACTTATCGTGGTATACAGCAGAGGGATGGGGCTAGGGAAATGGAAATTATCTCAAATTCTAGACAGTGCTCTAGATGCCAGAACTGACAGTTCATGACATCTGCATTATAGTTTTAACCATAAACAAAATAATGGAACAAAATAATGGAACAAAATAAGCGTTTTATTTTGGCTTCTAATAGGGTAAGAGAATTGTACTAAGCTCATGATGTATTTATAAGTTATATTCTTCACAAATTGATGGTTATACTGCGTCATTAATTTAAATGTCCAAAAATGTATGTACCAATCCCAGACTGTAGTTTTAATAATGTGGATAATTTACTGAACAAAAGAACCATCGCGCTCTCCCAGAAAGCTTTGCTGGTGCGTAAAACCCACTAATTCAGACAAACTAAGGGGCGTAATGGGGTTCGCACTCAAAGTTGTCGCAAAAAGCTTAATTCATTATTCGATGTTTTTAATTATTTCCACTGCATCAGGGAGCGTACACAGACGTTTCGGCTTTGCAGCCTTTAGTGTAGGTATAATTGTATTTTAATTCAAAACAACATTTGTGAAGAACAACAGATGAGCAGCTTCTAATCAGGGTTGCCGCTCATCTGCCAATCTGGGATGAGGCTGTTCTGGTCTACCTGCATAGAAATTAGTCACAAAGATATACAGAATTATAGGGTATGGGAGCGGGCAGGAAGAGAAACTCACAAATCAATCGACCCAGGTGTCCGCTCACCTAAATACATCGGATCAATTCATGAGAGAGCCTACCACAAAGGACATCAGGCAAAGCCGTTCATAAATATGTGGGGCCAACTCATCAGACTTTGCATATCGTTTATATGGTCAGTGTTCCTGTATAACAGTCTAAATGTGTCTTATAGGAAGGAGCTGGAATCTAATGATTCGCTTAAACCGTGTGGAGATACAGAATTTAATTTGTATATACACATGGCTCTTTGGAGTAATTTGTTGTCAGTCACCTCTAAATCAAATCACATTTTATTTGTCACATACACGTGTTTAGCTGATGTTTTAGCGGGTGTAGCGAAATGCACTAGCTCCGACAGTGCAGTAATATCTAACAAGTAAGATCTAACAATTTCATAACGTATACCCAATACAGACAAATCTAAGTAAGGCATGGAATTTAAGAATATATACATATGGACAAGCAATGGCAGAGCGGCATGGACTAAGAATAGTAGAATATAATAGAATTCAGTATATACATATGAGATGAGTAGTGCAAGACATGTATACATTATTAAATTGACTTGTGTTCCATTTCTTAAAGTGGCCAGTGATTTCAATAGGCAGCAGCAGTCTCTGATGTGCTAGTGATGGCTATTTAACAGTCTACGTGGTATATGAACTTTTTCGATCCAGACGCAACGCAATTCATTAATAGAATGATTTTGTTCTATAAAGTGTCTCGCAACTGGCGAGGTGATATCTCGACATCTTGACATCTAATAGTGGATTTATGTTCTCCAAGACGTACTTTCAAGGCCCGGGATATTTTTGCCAATATAAATCTTATTTCAAGAACACTAACATATATAAATATCTCCTTTCGTTGTGCAAGTTATACATCTCATAGGTCCTAGAAGTCGAGGGCATACAAAGTTAGACAATATCCTTATGGAAATGTATATTTAAATTAAATTTAACTAATGGTTCTACAAGAGATACAAGATATACAGGGGAAGCAGCCTTTTATCAATGCCTCTTCTCTCTGATCACGTCTGATTTAACCAATATGTTTGCTGGATTTCTTGATTGTTTATAGGTGAATAAAGGTGGATTCTGGAAGGCAGAATTTAAAGAGGAATCTATGGGCCAATGTTTGACAATAGACTTGATGCCATTACGGATATCATTGAAACTGAGTATATAGTTTACAGAACTGTTTGTTCTGTTTTAGTTGATTTATTAATTAACTGGCTTCTGTTCAAGCTGAATAATTATTGCGATCATGTCGTATTTACACCTTCACCAACTTGGAAAGAGATTCAGAGGAAGACGGCATGAGTACTACTTTACACTCCCAACACCATTTCACTTGAACGACCAGATGAGAAACTGGATTTACACAAACAATAATTGTATTTAACTAGGCAAGTCAATTAAGAACAAATTATTATTTACAAATGTTTATATAGTGTTTCTAGATTAGAAACACAGAGGCTGGTGGTAGTTATATTGTTTCACGGTATTAAAGAAACATAATACGTGGTCCTCTGGTGGTCCTCTGTAGCTCAGCTGGTAGAGCACGGCGCTTGTAACGCCAAGGTAGTGGGTTCGATCCCCGGGACCACCCATACACAAAAATGTATGCACGCATGACTGTAAGTCGCTTTGGATAAAAGCGTCTGCTAAATGGCATATTATATTATATTATTATTATATTATTATATATAATAAAGTTAGCCTTGTTCGACCATCCTGTTTAGTCATGCTGGTGGATCAGAGTGGAGATGCATATTTTATCACAAATAGCTTCTACTGAGCCTAAGAACACACATATCAAAAAACGTAGTCGAAGCAGGCGCACATTTTCTTCATGAAACGGTACCAAATATACAGTACAAATATGCTGATTTGAGAGCAAAAGCATTCACTGTCTGGTTTTGGTTATTTTCATATCTCATCTCTAAGAAAGTCAGAGACCAACAAGAGAATGGGTGGAGATGCATCAAAAGGTCGAGCGGATCAGGCAGAGAAAGACCGCGATCAAGCCAAAAGAGATAAACAGAAAGTGGAGGAGGAGAAACAGAAAGCGGAGGAGGAAAAACGGAACATGGAGAAGGAGAAACAGAAAGCGAGGAGGAAAAGAGAAGGACTGAAGAGGATTACAAGCAACTCCTTGCTAAGAGCGTGAGAATGGAAACAGAACAAAAGATGGAAGAAAAACGAAGACAGCAGCTCGAGAA
This sequence comes from Coregonus lavaretus, assembly GCF_964263955.1. Lineage (NCBI taxonomy): Eukaryota > Metazoa > Chordata > Actinopteri > Salmoniformes > Salmonidae > Coregonus > Coregonus lavaretus. Next base: position 151,265 of record NW_028162026.1, read on the forward strand.
GGAAAGACTGAAATTAATGGATCACAATAGAGAGCGAGAGAAAGCTGAAAGGACGAGGATTAAGCAGGAAAAAGAGATTGAAAAAGGAGATCAGAAAACTGTATAAAATGTTTCCAACTATTAACAGACAAGGGCATGAACTGTTTAATTTATCCACAAAATGAATTATTGGACAAAGCACACAATCATTGTAAACTTTTAAATTCACAATTGCACAGTCTGTTTTATTTTCCCCAAATTATGTGGTTAAAGGGATATGTTTACACAAATAACATAGTGATTTTATAACCCTGTTAGCAGTCTTTGGTTTTGTTTACCTGACTGCTGTCCCCAAATGCTTTTCAAAACCAATGCATGTCAATATCTATAGAATCCTCTGTAGCATTGCAATAAATATATTCTATTGATGTCTTGATGTCCGATGTCTTCTCTGACACTTCACACAGAAAAATCTCAACAGTTTATTCAGATTCAACTCTCTTATAGGCCAGTATTCAATGCAAGGCATGTTTTCTATCAAATGTACATTTACATTTTAGTCATTTAGCAGACGCTCTTATCCAGAGCGACTTACAGTTAGTGAGTGCATACACTATTTTATTTTTCATACTGGCCCCCCGTGGGAATTGAACCCACAACCCTGGTGTTGCAAACGCCATGCTCTACCAACTGAGCTACATCCCTAAGTGCTCCACTGGCCTGTTCTCATCTGTCCTCCTCCTTGGCTCTGAAAGGTAGCAAGGAAGAGGTGCAACCTGTCATCAGCTAGATTTAAAGGGTGACTGCCCTTCCTGATTTGGCCTCATTTTAGATTTGGTTCATTAAGAAATGCTAGCGGCCATGACTGAATTCAGCCGTAAGTTGGTTTCGGGGTGTGGTTTGATGTGGGTGTGTTGTGTGGGTGTGTTTGCAGGTGGGAAGAGTTAGCCAAATTAGTTTGTCAATTACCTTCAGCTGGCTGGTGTGCGACCTGACTTTGGATAGCCTAGCTCCGGGACAAGTTAGTGACCGTCAATAAATGACAATGTAAATAAGACAATATATTGATGTTGCACACCTTTTAGTTTTCATTAAATTCTTTCAATATTTGTATATGCATTTATACAATTTATAGTTGGTTTGAGGTTAAGTCATTGACATTTGGAGCTATTGGAATTTTTACATATTCTCTCATGTACTGTACATTGTGTAATTTACCTATGGTCCCTAACTAGCCCCATAGGGATGTCCAAAGTCAACCCAAATTTACCACAGGCATTAAGGTCAGGATTCATGCAGCTGCACTCCGAATTGATGATTACTTGTGTAGCTGCCAGCTGTGGTCATGTGGGCAGGATTGAAACATGCCCATCCTTCATTTATGTTGTAATGAAGTCACGACCACAAGTCTCACAACTCAGTTTTGGACGAGACTGACTTTGACCAATATTTTTCTATTTACACTTTGTAGTCAATTGACAGTAGAATACATTTTTGACTCATATCCATGCCACAGGCTGTTTTCTAAATTATGTTTTTTCAGGGGCAGTTGCTCTTTAAATATAATAATAAGCCATTTAGCAGACGCTTTTATCCAAAGCGACTTACAGTCATGCGTGCATAATTTTTTTTGTGTATGGGTAGTCCCGGGATCGAACCCACTACCTTGGCATTACAAGCGCCGTGCTCTACCAGCTGAGCTACAGAGGAGCTACACAGTTACTGTAACTGTTCACCAAACCCACGGTTGGGAAGTATTGGGGTTTTGGGGTCACGGTTTGGTTGCGGTACAGCGGAAAAATGAAATGCCAACAGTTAAATCAAGTTATTTGTCTATTTAGCTAAATACGCACAATTAAAAAGCACCCTATTTGTGGCCCAAGTCCAGTTTCATTCACAATGTTCTTGGCTGCGTCAGGAATTGTTATGCTGGGCCTCAAGTAGAAGTCTAAAAAGTTGGACCCATTCCGAAATGGACCTGGGGCGTTCCCACCCGGACAAATATACATTAATACATTTTCCAATATAGAGACCCGTTCCGAACAGACCCGAGGACAACCAGTTCCGTATAGACATGATCTGATCCGGGAACAGCAGAAATCCATTTGTAAGCTACTTTATTAACCAGAGCTGATACAGAGCGAGGGAGAGCAGGCGGAGGAGGGGTCTTGCGGTGTGTGTGTAATGTGAGCGAGTGCCACGGGACCAAGGAGGGAGAGACAGAAACCAACCATAACAAGCCGACATGGCGTTAATGTTTTTTGTATTAATTCAGGTTCACAGTGCGGACCGAACCGAGGTCCCTGTGCCTAATGGTTTGGTATATATACCTGTACCGTTACAGCCCTATCCTAGTATACTGACAACCAGGGCAACTCAACTGTAAAGAAAAATGTAAATGTTCACATAACAGCGCAACACAACTCCAAACACGACAGGTAAGAAGCTACATAGCCCCCTAGGCTATATGAATATAAAGAGACTTGATTCAAAGAAAATGGACTTGTAGAATGGAATGAGTTATCAGACCTTGTCAGTTCTACCAGCTAATGTGAGATGTTTAGATTACATAACATTTGAGGACACAATTTAAGGGCCGATGTATTTAATGTTATGTTCACCTATAATCTAACCACAAAGCTGGCCATCTTTTCCCCTCTGTTTCTGGCTGCCCTCCCCCTTCTTGTCTAAATTCATGTTTGTTTGTCATATACATGAGTACACAGTGCAATGAAATGCTTATTTGCAGGTTCACCTCTCGACAATGCAACAATATAAAAAGTAAGTAGCTACATTAATAAATAGTAAAAATACAAGGTCAATGAAATAATTTCACCAATTTAATAATGGGCAGTTCTTTACAAATACACTGCTCAAAAAAATAAAGGGAACACTTAAACAACACAATGTAACTCCAAGTCAATCACACTTCTGTGAAATCAAACTGTCCACTTAGGAAGCAACACTGATTGACAATACATTTCACATGCTGTTGTGCAAATGGAATAGACAACAGGTGGAAATTATAGGCAATTAGCAAGACACCCCCAATAAAGGACTGGTTTTGCAGGTGGTGACCACACACCACTTCTCAGTTCCTATGCTTTTGAATGCTGGCGGTGCTTTCACTCTAGTGGTAGCATGAGACGGAGTCTACAACCCACACAAGTGGCTCAGGTAGTGCAGCTCATCCAGGATGGCACATCAATGCGAGCTGTGGCAAGAAGGATTGCTGTGTCTGTCAGCGTAGTGTCCAGAGCATGGAGGCGCTACCAGGAGACAGGCCAGTACATCAGGAGACGTGGAGGAGGCCGTAGGAGGGCAACAACCCAGGTGCAGGACTGCTACCTCCGCCTTTGTGCAAGGAGGAGCAGGAGGAGCACTGCCAGAGCCCTGCAAAATGACCTCCAGCAGGCCACAAATATGCATGTGTCTGCTCAAACGGTCAGAAACAGACTCCATGAGGGAGGTATGAGGGCCCGACGTCCAAAGGTGGGGGTTGTGCTTACAGCCCAACACCGTGCAGGACGTTTGGCATTTGCCAGAGAACACCAAGATTGGCAAATTCGCCACTGGTGCCCTGTGCTCTTCACAGATGAAAGCAGGTTCACACTGAGCACATGTGACAGACGTGACAGAGTCTGGAGACACCGTGGAGAACGTTCTGCTGCCTGCAACATCCTCCAGCATGACTGGTTTGGCGGTGGGTCAGTCATGGTGTGGGGTGGCATTTCTTTGGGGGTCCGCACAGCCCTCCATGTGCTCGCCAGAGGTAGCCTGACTGCCATTAGGTACAGAGATGACATCCTCAAACCCCTTGTGAGACCATATACTGGTGCGGTTGGCCCTGGGTTCCTCCTAATGCAAGACAATGCTAGACCTCATGTGGCTGGAGTGTGTCAGCAGTTCCTGCAAGAGGAAGGCATTGATGCTATGGACTGGCCCGCCCGTTCCCCAGACCTGAATCCAATTGAGCACATCTGGGACATCATGTCTCGCTCCATCCACCAACGCCACGTTGCACTACAGACTGTCCAGGAGTTGGCGGATGCTTTAGTCCAGGTCTGGGAGGAGATCCCTCAGGAGACCATCCGCCACCTCATCAGGAGCATGCCCAGGCGTTGTAGGGAGGTCATACAGGCACGTGGAGGCCACACACACTACTGAGCCTCATTTTGACTTGTTTTAAGGACATTACATCAATGTTGGATCAGCCTGTAGTGTGGTTTTCCACTTTAATTCTTTGACTCCAAATCCAGACCTCCATGGGTTGATACATTTGATTTCCATTGATAATTTGTGTGATTTTGTTATCAGCACATTCAACTATGTAAAGAAAAAAATATTTAAGATTATTTCATTCATTCAGATCTAGGATGTGTTATTTTAGTGTTCCCTTTATTTTTTTGAGCAGTGTAGTTACATAGCCTGTATGGAAATAACATAAATGAGCCAAGCATGTTTACCTGTAGAATAATATTGTGGTGAATGATGGATTGAGTCAGGCGTAGGAGTAAAATAACCGGATGCAGAAGATTTATTCCTTCCAGACATACAATGCGCCTACAACGGCAATGGAAACAGGTACAGGGGAAACAATCCTCCCTGACCAAACACAGTCTCAGAAAATAAAATAAATGTAAGGACACAGGGGAAAATTAACCCTGGCAAAATAAATGAGAGAGTATCTCAACCGAGCTACTCTCCTCCCACATAGAACAATCACTCACAAAGACAATGGGGCAGAGAGGAACACTTATACACAGACTAATTAGGGGATGAGCACCAGGTGTGTGTGATTGACAAGACATGACAAGTGGAGTGATGAGAATGGGAGCGGCAGTAGCTAGTAAGCCGGTGACGACGAACGCCGAAACCTGCCCGAACAAGGAGGTTAATATGTTATAAGACCTATGATTCATTTCATTTAGTCAGTTCTACCACCTCAACATTGCATATTTAAAAAAAGGGTTAAATATGTTGTAAAGTTCAGCTTCAGTCAGAAATATGCTTCAGTCAGAAAAACATTTGCTCATCTCTTCAGTCTCAGCTAGCTACAGAAGCTAGCTAGCTACAGAAACGAAACCCATCAAATACACTCGCTGGAAATAAATACTTTTCCTAATATCATGAGATCATAATCTATCAATAGATTGTACTACTATGTGTGTTTTTTCGCGTTATTTGTTATTTATTCTATAGATAATGTTTCTGCCATCGTCTCTTATAACCAAAAAGAGCTTCTGGATATCAGGACAGCGATTACTCACCTCGTATTGGACCTCGTATTGGACAAAGATTTTTTCTTCAACGAGTCCTGCGAATGACAGGGATTTGGGCCTTGTCGGGTGTCTGTAGGATATCCTATACAGACACCCGACAAGGCCCAAATCCCCGTGATTCGTAGGAGAAAGAGACAGAGATATCGTGGACGTAGGTCGGGGTGCCTTGTAAGGATCCGACGGCGAGCGAGTAAACTGCCTCTTCCATCAATCCTATTAGCCAATCTTCAATCATTCGAAAATAAATTAGATTACCTAAGATTACGATTATCCTACCAATGGGACATTAAAAACTGTAATATCTTATGTTTCACCGAGTCGTGGCTGAACGACGACATGGACAACATACAGCTAGCGGGCTATACGCTACATCGGCAGGATAGAACGGCTGACTCCGGTAAGACAAGGGGTGGCGGTCTGTGTATATTTGTAAACAACAGCTGATGCACAAAATCAAATACTAAGGAAGTCTCTAGGTTTTGCTCGCCTGAGGTGGAGTATCTTATGATAAGCTGTAGACCACACTATTTACCAAGAGAGTTTATCTATATTTTTCATAGCTGTCTATTTACCACCACAAACCAATGCTGGCACTAAGATTGCACTCAATGTGCTGTATAAGGCCATAACTAAACAGGAAAATGCTCATCCAGAGGCAGCGCTCCTAGTGGCCGGGGATTTTAATGCAGGGAAACTTAAATCCGTTCTACCTAATTTTTACCAGCATGTTAAATGTGCAACCAGAGGAGAAAAAAAAACACTAGACCACCTTTACTCCACACAGAGACGCATACAAAGCTCTCCCTAGCCCTCCATTTGGCAAATCTGACCATAACTCTATCCTCCTGAATCCTGCTTATAAGCAAAAACTAAAGCAGGAAGCACCAGTGACTCGGTTAATAAAAAAGTGGTCAGATGACGCAGATGCTAAGTTACAGGACTGTTTTGCTAGCACAGACTGGAACATGTTCCGGGATTATTATTATTATTTTTTTATTTTTTTATTTTATTTTTTTATTTCACCTTTATTTAACCAGGTAAGCCAGTTGAGAACAAGTTCTCATTTACAACTGCGACCTGGCCAAGATAAAGCAAAGCAGTGCGATAAAAACAACACAGAGTTACATATGGGGTAAAAAAACAAAGTCAAAAATACAACAGAAAATATATATACAGTGGTGCAAATGTAGCAAGTTATGGAGGTAAGGCAATAAATAGGCTATAGTGCAAAATAATTACAATAGTATTAACACTGGAATGCTAGATGTGCAAGAGATTATGTGCAAATAGAGATACTGGGGTGCAAAAGAGCAAAATAAATAACAATATAGGGACGAGGTAGTTGGGTGGGCTAATTTCAGATGGGCTGTGTACAGGTGCAGTGATCGGTAAGGTGCTCTGACAACTGATGCTTAAAGTTAGTGAGGGAGATAAGAGTCTCCAGCTTCAGAGATTTTTGCAATTCGTTCCAGTCATTGGCAGCAGAGAACTGGAAGGAATGGCGGCCAAAGGAGGTGTTGGCTTTGGGAATGACCAGTGAGATATACCTGCTGGAGCGCAGACTACGGGTGGGTGCTGCTATGGTGACCAATGAGCTAAGATAAGGCGGGGATTTGCCTAGCAGTGATTTATAGATGGCCTGGAACCAGTGGGTTTGACGACGAACATGTAGTGAGGACCAGCCAACAAGAGCGTACAGGTCACAGTGGTGGGTAGTGTATGGGGCTTTGGAGACAAAACGGATGGCACTGTGATAGACTACATCCAATTTGCTGAGTAGAGTGTTGGAGGCTATTTTGTAAATGACATCGCCGAAGTCAAGGATCGGTAGGATAGTCAGTTTTACGAGGGCATGTTTGGCAGCATGAGTGAAGGAGGCTTTGTTGCGAAATAGGAAGCCGATTTTAGATTTAACTTTGGATTGGAGATTCTTAATGTGAGTCTGGAAGGAGAGTTTACAGTCTAACCAGACACCTAGGTATTTGTAGTTGTCCACATACTCTAGGTCAGACCCGTCGAGAGTAGTGATTCTAGTCGGGTGGGCGGGTGCCAGCAGCGTTCGGTTGAAGAGCATGCATTTAGTTTTACTAGTGTTTAAGAGCAGTTGGAGGCTACTGAAGGAGTGTAGTATGGCATTGAAGCTCGTTTGGAGGTTTGTTAACACAGTGTCCAATGAAGGGCCAGATGTATACAAAATGGTGTCGTCTGCGTAGAGGTGGATCTGAGAGTCACCAGCAGCAAGAGCGACATCATTGATATACACAGAGAAAAGTGTCGGCCCAAGAATTGAACCCTGTGGCACCCCCATAGAGACTGCCATAGGTCCAGACAACAGGCCCTCCGATTTGACACACTGAACTCTATCTGAGAAGTAGTTGGTGAACCAGGCGAGGCAGTCATTTGAGAAACCAAGGCTATTTAGTCTGCCAATAAGAATGCGGTGGTTGACAGAGTCGAAAGCCTTGGCCAGGTCGATGAAGACGGCTGCACAGTACTGTCTATTATCAATCGCGGTTATAATATCGTTTAGGACCTTGAGTGTGGCTGAAGTGCACCCATGACCAGCTCGGAAACCGGATTGCATAGCGGAGAAGGTACGGTGGTATTCGAAATGGTCGGTGATCTGTTTGTTAACTTGGCTTTCAAATACTTTCGAAAGGCAGAGCAGGATGGATATAGGTCTGTAGCAGTTTGGATCTAGAGTGTCACCCCCTTTGAAGAGGGGGATGACCGCGGCAGCTTTCCAATCTCTGGGGATCTCAGACGTTATGAAAGAGAGGTTGAACAGACTAGTAATAGGGGTTGCGACAATTTCGGCGGCTAGTTTTAGAAAGAAAGGGTCCAGATTGTCTAGCCCAGCTGATTTGTAGGGGTCCGGATTTTGCAGCTCTTTCAGAACATCAGCTGTCTGAATTTGTGTGAAGGAGAAGCGGGGGGGGGGGCATGGGCAAGTTGCAGCGGAGGGTGCAGAGTTGGTGGCCGGGGTAGTGGTAGCCAGATGGAAAGCATGGCCAGCTGTAGCAAAATGCTTGTTGAAATTCTCGATTATTGTAGATTTATCGGTGGTGATAGTGTTTCCTAGCCTCAGTGCAGTGGGCAACTGGGAGGAAGTGCTCTTATTCTCCATGGACTTTACAGTGTCCCAAAACTTTTTGGAGTTAGTGCTACAGGATGCAAATTTCTGTTTGAAAAAGTTAGCCTTTGCTTTCCTGACTGCTTGTGTATGTTGGTTCCTAACTTCCCTGAAAAGTTGCATATCGCGGGGGCTTTTTGATGCTAATGCAGTACGCCACAGGATGTTTTTGTGCTGGTCAAGGGCAGTCAAGTCTGAGGAGAACCAGGGGCTATATCGGTTCTTAGTTCTGTATTTTTTGAATGGGGCATGTTTATTTAAGATTGAGAGGAAATTACTTTTAAGGAACAGCCTGGCATCCTCTACTGACGGAATGAGATCTATATCCATCCAGGATACCTGGGCCAGGTCAATTAGGAAGGCCTGCTCGCTAAAGTGTTTTAGGGAGCGTTTGACAGTGATGAGGGGTGGTCGTTTGACCGCGGACCCGTTACGGACGCAGGCAATAAGGCAGTGATCGCTGAGATCCTGGTTGAAGACAGCTGAGGTGTATTTAGAGGGTATGTTAGTCAGGATGATATCTATGAGGGTACCCATGTTTACGGATTTAGGGTTGTACCTGGTAGGTTCGTTGATAATTTGTGTGAGATTGAGGGCATCTAGTTTGGATTGTACGATGGCCGGGGTATTAAGCATATCCCAATTTAGGTCACCAAGCAGTACGAACTCTGAGGATAGCATTCAGGAGTACACCACATCAGTCACTGGCTTCATCAATAAGTGCATCGATGACGTCGTCCCCACAGTGACTGTACGTACATACCCCAACCAGAAGCCATGGAATACAGGCAACATCTGCACTGAGCTAAAGGGTAGAGCTGCCGCTTTCAAGGAGCGGGACTCTAACCCGGACGCTTATAAGAAATCCTGCTATGACCTCCGACGAACCATCAAACAGGCAAAGAGTCAATACAGGACTAAGTTTGAATTGTACTACACAAGCTCTGACGCTCGTCGGATGTGGCAGGGCTTGAAAACTATTTCAGACTACAAAGGGAAGCACAGCCGCGAGCTGCCCAGTGACACAAGCCTACCAGACGAGCTAAACCACTTCTATGTTCGCTTCGAGGCAAGCAACACTGAAGCATGCATGAGAACACCAGCTGTTCCGGATGACTATGTGATCACGCTCTCTGTAGCCAATGTGAGTAAGACTTTTAAGCAGGTCAACATTCATAAGGCTGCAGGGCCAGACGGATTACCAGGACGTGTACTCCAAGCATGTGCTGACCAACTGGCAAGTGTCTTCACCAACATTTTCAACATGTCCCTGTCTGAGTCTGTAATACCAACATGTTTCAAGCAGACCACCATAGTCCCCGTGCCCAAGGACACTAAGATAACCTGCCTAAATGACTACCGACCCGTAGCACTCACGTCTGTAGCCATGAAGTGCTTTGAAAGGCTGGTCATGGCTCACATCAACAGCATTATCCCAGAAACCCTAGACCCACTCCAATTTGCATACTGCCACAACAGATCCACAGATGATGCAATCTCTATTGCACTCCACACTGCCCTTTCCCACCTGGACAAGAGGAACACCTATGTGAGAATGCTTTTCATTGACTACAGCTCAGCGTTCAACACCATAGTGCCCTCAAAGCTCATCACTAAGCTAAGGATCCTGGGACTAAACACCTCCCTCTGCAACTGGATCCTGGACTTCCTGACGGGCTGACCCCAGGTGGTAAGGGTAGGTAACAACACATCTGCCACGCTGATCCTCAACACGGGGGCCCTCAGGGGTGCGTGCTCAGTCCCTTCCTGTACTCCCTGTTCACCCATGACTGCATGGCCAGGCACGATTCCAACACCATCATTAAGTTTGCCGACGACACAACAGTGGTAGGCCTGATCACCGACAACGATGAGACAGCCTATAGGGAGGAGGTCAGAGACCTGGCCGTGTGGTGCCAGGACAACATCTCCCTCAACGTGACCAAGTCAAAAGGAGATCATTGTGGACTACAGGGAAAAAAAGAGGACTGAGCACGCCCTCATTCTCATCGACAGGGCTGTAGTGGAACAGGTTGAGAGCTTCAAGTTCCTTGGTGTCCACATCACCAACGAACTATCATGGTCCAAACACACCAAGACAGTCGTGAAGAGGGCACAACAAAGCCCCCTCAGGAGACTGAAAAGATTTGGCATGGGTCCTCAGATCCTCAAAAAGTTCTACAGCTGCACCATCGAGAGCATCCTGACTGGTATGGCAACTGTTCGGCCTCCGACCGCAAGGCACTACAGAGGGTAGTGCGTACGGCCCAGTACATCACCGGGGCCAAGCTTCCTGCCATCCAGGACCTCTATACAAGGCGGTGTCAGAGGAAGGCCCTAAAAATTGTCAAAGACTACAGCCACCCTAGTCATAGACTGTTCTCTCTGCTACCGCACGGCAAGCGGTACCGGAGCGCCAAGTCTAGGTCCAAAAGGCTTCTCAACAACTTCTACCTCCAAGCCATAAGACTCCTGAACAGCTAATCATGGCTACCCAGACTATTTGCACTGCCCCCCCACCCCATCTTTTTACGCTGCTGCTACTCTGTTAATTATTTATGCATAGTCACTTTAACTCTACCCACATGTAAATATTACCTCAACTAGCCGGTGCCCCCGCACATTGACTCTGCACAGGTACCCCCCTGTATATAGCCCCCCTAGTGTTATTTTATTTTACTTCTGCTCTTTTTTTCTCAACACTTTTTTGTTGTTGTTGATTTATTTAACTTTTATTAAAAAATAAATGCATTGTTGGTTAAGGGCTGTAAGTAAGCATTTCACGGTAATGTCAACACCTGTTGTATTTGGCGCATGTGGCAAATTTGATTTGATATATCAACATCCTTAGCTTGCCCATTCACTAAATATACTGTTAAATAACTGACATCCAATAGCTTTAGGATTCTGAACGCTAACACTAGCTTATTAGCATTAGCCTACCCTTATGCTGATGGAGACTAGTTAGAGGAGGAGCTACCACCAAACCTGCGGCTAACTCTGCAAACGTGACCAACTCTGCTGCTCCACTGACTTCCTGGTTGTTCTACACTCTCCACCTCATTCACTACTGCCTCAACCTGCTCGCTTGTTTTTTTTCCTCTTTCAGAAGAAATTCTGAATATCCATATTTGCTGTGTTCTGCTGAGGTGTTTTACTGAGTGATGACATTGACATCTAACCGGTGCTGTATGGGTGGGGTCAAGGGATGGGAGTGGTCCACTGCGTTGTGTAATCGACCAATCACAGCAGGCACTGAGTCACACCAGGGGCTTCTTGCAGTGCCTGCTACTGCAGTATATTGGATCGTTTATTTTAGTCATTAAAATGTGCATAGCGCAAGTGATGTGTAGTTATGGAAACTCCGACTGAAATGTACTTTTTTAAAATAATAACACCATCAAAAGGGTCGGGGCTGGACCAAAAACATCCGGGGCTGAAGCCTAATGACACCACTGGCTAACATACTGGGTCTGGTCAAGATACATGGACATTTGATAGAAAACATGCCTTGCATTGAATACCGGCCTATAAGAGAGTTGAATGTAAATAAATCCTGAATAAACTGTTGGGATTTTTCTGTCTCAGGTGTGAAGTGCCAGAGGAGATATCGGACAACAAGGCATCAATAGAATATATTTATTGCAATGCTACAGAGGATTCTCAGATCTTGACAGGCATTGGTTTTGAAAAGCTTTTGGCGACAGCAGTCAGATAAACAAAACCAAAGACTGCTAACAGGGTTATAAAATCACTATGTAATTTGTGTAAACTATCCCTTTAACCACATCATTTGGGGAAAATAAAACAGGCTGTGCAATTGTGGATTTAAAAGTTTACAATGATTGTGTGCTTTGTCCAGTAATTCATTTTGTGGATAAATTAAACAGTTCATGCCCTTCTCTTAATATTTTATACAGTTTTCTGATCTCCTTTTTCAATCTCTTTTCCCTGCTTAATCCTTGTCCTTTCTCCTTTCTCTCGCTCTCTATTGTGTTCCATTAATTTTAGTCTTTCCTTCTCGAGCTCCTGTCTTCGTTCTTCTTCCTTATTTTGTTCTGTTTCCATTCTCACGTTCTTAGCAAGGAGTTGCTTGTAATCCTCTTCAGTCCTTCTCTTTTCTTTTGATGCATATCCACCCATTTTCTTGTAGGTCTCTGACTTTCTTAGAGATGAGATATGAAAATAACCAAAAACAGACAGTGAATGCTTTTGCTCTCAAAGCAGCACATTTGTACTGTATATTTGGTACCGTTTCTTGAAGAAAATGTGCGCCTGCTTCGACTACGTTTTTTGATATGTGTGTTCTTAGGCTCAGTAGAAGCTATTTGTGATAAAATATGCATCTCAACTCTGATCCACCAGCATGACTAAACAGGATGGTTGAACAAGGTGTCACGGACTCTGCCGAGACTGCCCTTCCTTTTGGCTCGGGCAGGCTTCGGCGTTCGTTGTCACCGGAATACTAGCTCTATGTTCTATGTTTCTATGTTCATCTGATTGTTGTCTGTTGTTGCACACCTGTTCCCTATTACGTTTTGTTTCAACCTGTTCACGTCTACTGTGTGTTGTACGTGTTTGTTGCTTGTTACGAGGGTCACTTGTGAGCGGGTTTGCTCCTCCCTGTGTTTGGAGGTTTTGCTTGTTTCTTTACTATTCAGTAAAGTGGATTTTCATTTCATTCTGTGTCCTGCGCTTGACTCTGGCCTACCGCATTCCACAGACATTCATGACACAAGGCTAACTCTCTAATGTTTCTTTAATACCTTGAGAGAATATAACGGCCACCAGCCTCTGTGTTTCTAATCTAGAAACACTACATAAACATTTGTAAATAATAATTTGTTCTTAATTGACTTGCCAAGTTAAATAACGTTTAAATAAAATTGTTTGTGTAAATCCAGTTTCTCATCTGGTCGTTCAAGTGAAATGGCAATCACTTAGTTGGGGTCACTGATAAGGTTGGATAGCTGTGGATTAGTGAGGAATGTGGGACGAGGTCAGATGGAGGGAGAAGGAAGACTTTTGTTACACACATCACTTAGCTTCCTTCCTAGCAACAAAGATGTAGTGTTTAGGGGTGCAAGGAGGAGACTCCGCCTAAAGGAGGGTATAAATACTTGTGCTGGTGGAAAACATGTCTTTATCTTTTCAGCTATTTGACCCAGTGGGTGAATAAACTTGGTTTGAGCTTTCCCTAGTCGTCCGTTGGTTTTACTCCATTTTATTTAGAACCTAACAACGGCCAAATGATCTGTTATAATTTTCTAATACCGTGGCTGCTGAAGTAACCCCAGTTCTGATATGTTTTCAGAACACTTGAGTCATGTCCGACTCTGAGACCATCGAGCTAGCTGCTCTGGGCCGACCCTTCCAGCTGGGGATGCTGTATGACTGTCGCAGAGATGTCCTCATTCCAGGTACAGGAAACTATTACTATTTGGTTTGGAGGTAATGCATATTGATTATCTTAAATTCATTGACAGTGTTTCCACCATTTGAGTTGGATAGAGGGCACACTGTTCTAGCATGGGGAACGCCATTGACGGCTTTCACCATTTTAAAGTAGTTTCTATGGATTAAGGAAGAATCAGCAGGAGGGGTCAGCCAATGAATTGCACTCCTGAGCAAACATTCCATAACTGCAGGTGTCAGTAAATCACCAACCTGGGCTTTATACCTGTTCAGACTATATACACTCCGCACAGTAGGTGGTGGTATGCACCTTTTCAATTGATTTACAAAACTGCTAATAAACTCATAGAAGTTGAAGAAGACATTTGGGCCATACTTGTGTACATAAGCAAACATTTAAATGTAAACAGTTTCTCCAGCTCAAAATGTGTCTCGGCTAATTACAATAGTCACATTACATGCACGTGACAGAATGCTAACTTGTAACTGGTCCCATCAGATAACATTTTTACATTTTAGTCATTTAGCAGACGCTCTTATCGAGAGCGACTTACAGTTAGTGAGTGCATACATTTTCATACTGGCCCCTCGTGGGAAACGAACCCACAACCCTGGCATTGCAAGCGCCATGCTCTACCAACTGAGCTACAGGGGACAGATAACATGGCATACATTAGCCCTATGGTAACATCACCAGGTGGCAGTGATTATATTCTGTCTGATCCCTCCTGAGGACCCAGATTGAATTATGTAATCCTTCCTTAACCCAAAGGAAGTCTCGCCCAGTTGACTACTTCAAAATGGTGAAAGTCCTCAATGGTGCTGCCCATGCTAAAACAGGCTTTTGGGCACTAAAGTCCTCTTTGATGCTGTAACAGAAGCGGCTATTGCAAAGAGAGATGAGTTTTCTGGTACATCTCTATGGTCTCCACAGAGTAAGAAAAGCTAGATGACGCACTTGGAACAAAAGACTGATGGCATGCAAGTCGTTTTTGAAGTGGTCATTTAGTAGAAATGATCAATGGCAAAGATACTAAAGAAAAAAAAAGAGTGCTATGTGGCACCATTTGTCCCTGTAGGGGAACCATCTGAAAAAAGGTTCTAGATAGAACTCTTTCTGGTTCCAAATAGCACCCTTTATTTGGAACCCAGGTTCTATTTGACCTGGAAAGGGTTCTATCTGGAACCCATTTCCAGACTGGTTCTCCTACAAGGACAAATGGTGCTACATATCACTCTTTTCTTCTGAGAGTGTATGAGGTTTAGGTTTTCTAACTATGGGTGTCATGTCACCTAGAATATTTACTTTGAGTTCAATATTTACCTTCAATTAGTTATTTGAATTAAACCATGTTTACATATATAAATAATTATACATGTACACGTTGGAGTATTATTTTCACAATAAACGTTCTTTGGTCATTCTCTCTTTAAACTGCAGGTATCACTCTCTGGGATTCTGAGATGCTGCGGAAACACATCAATGTCCGTCCACAACCAAACACTGACTTCAAAATCATTGCTTCAGACTCAAGTGAAGCAAAGTCAGAAGCTTTGAATGTGTCTGCATCTCTTGAGGCCAGTTTTCTTGGTGGCTTAGTCAGTGTGAAAGGATCTGCTGAATTCCTACATGACAAAAAGACCTCAAATCGTCAGTCTAGGGTTTCTCTGCAGTACCGTACCACCACTCGCTTTGAGCAGCTGACCATGGACCACCTGGGGGCAGGAAATGTGAAACATTGTAATGTCTTACAAGAGGGCTCTGCAACCCATGTGGTGACTGCCCTGCTCTACGGAGCGCAGGCCTTTTTCGTTTTTGACCAAGAGGTTTCCTCAGGAGAAAACCACCAGGACATCCAAGGAAACCTGCAGGCCATGATAAAAAAGATCCCTCTCATATCAATAGAAGGGCAGGCAAAGTTGAAGATGAGTGAGGAAGAGAAGAGGGAGGCCAATAAATTCAACTGCACTTTCCATGGTGATTTTGCACTAGAAAACAACCCTGTCACATTTGAAGATGCCATCAGGGTGTATGCTGGCCTGCCACGTCTGCTAGGGGAGAACGGAGAACACGCTGTGCCCATGACCGTCTGGCTCTATCCTCTCAAGAACCTGGACTCTGCAGCTGCCCAGCTAGTCAGGCAGATCAGTGTTAGCCTGGTGCGTCGCGCACAGCGACTCTTGGACGGACTGGACAATACTGATGTACAATGCCAGGACATGATGAAGGAAGACATGGCTATCAAGTTCCCTGAAATCAAAGCCAAGCTCAAGAAGTTCAGGGACTTGTGCTCAGAGTACAAGCTGGTGTTCCAGAAAGGTCTCTGCAAGGTTCTTCCCAAAATAAGAGGAGGAGGAATGGAGGAGGAAGAGCTGATAAAAATGCTCAACAGCAAAGAACGTTCTCCATTCCAGAATGACCTTATGATCACGTACCTGGATGACAGAGAGAGAGAGATGAATGTTGTCAGCTCTTACCTTGACATAATGAAAGAGGTACAAGTTGTGTACTCAAGCAATGAATTGGACGGAATAGTGCTTGATCAAGCTAATGATTATGTAGTGTGTTTTGCATTTTCCAATTTGAAGGAGAAAGAAGAGTATGTGGTAGTCTTGGAGAACTACTTGCTGGAAGAATCTAAAAGTGATTTTTCACTGATGCCTTTCAACCCCAACGCAGCCGGGAAATCTGCAGCAGAAAAGTGGTTTCGCTCGGGGGAGGTAACCACCCTAACCAGGCAAACCATAAATCTGTTCCTAGACTTCAAAGAGTCAAACAAAGGCAGAGAAAATATTGCATTCTGCATTGCATCAATGCCAAACAAACTCCTTACTGCGTCGTCCATCCATGTCTACGAAAGAGGGACACTTTTGAGTCCACAGTTTGAGCTGCCATCAAAGCCAGGTGTCCCCACCATCAAGAGTCTGGAGCATGACTGTGTCCACTTGCAAGTCAACCCTCCCAACCTTGGTGTTACCTCTGTGGAGTCATACCACGTTTTGTACCAGTCTGAGCAGGCTGACTCTGAGTGGACAGAGGTCAAACCTGATGCTACAACTAACCAGGTCACCATCCGTAATCTGGACCCTTACAAAAAGTACCGCTTTAGCTGCAAGGCGGTGTGTAGACCTGGTGTGAGCCTCTCCAGTGACTGGACAGAATACTTCAGGACCCGTTCATGTAGCCCCCCTGGACCACCCACAGAGAAGAGCATAGAATCGGGACGTATCAGAGTGAACTGGGACATTCCTACCATGGTTGGAGACGATGTTGCAGTCATCGGTTATGTGGTTGAATACAGACATAGTGTAAAGGCTATAGACAATCAGATGTGGCACACCATCAACACCACCACTAGAGAGAGTACACTGGAAGGACTAGAGGCTGACACTGCATACAGCATCAGGGTCTCTGCTAACTGTGGCGAAGCAGGGAAGAGTCTACCTAGTCCTGAGACTGTGCTGACTACCATTAGGGTCTCTGATGCCCAACCGAAGACGAGCAAATCAACCGGAGCAAAAAGTGAGGAATTCCTCAAAAAATCCCAGAAGGTGGAAAAGGGCAACCCCTCAATCCACTGGCTGAATCTGGAAGAGAAGTTTGGTGTAAATGAATGTTTTGGCCAGTACAGATTTGGGAGGAAGGTTGAGCAAGGGAATAACAAGGTGATAATGCTTCTGGGGGCCACAGGTGCAGGAAAAACAACTCTGGTCAATGTCATGATAAACTACATTCTCGGGGTAAAGTGGGAAGACTGTTACCGCTTTAAGCTCATCCATGAGGTGACCAACAAGTCACAGGCTGAGAGCCAGACTATAGTTGTGACATCATACGAGCTCTACAACCAGTCAGGCTTCCAGATTCCTTATTCTCTGACTATCGTTGACACACCAGGGTTCGGAGACACCAGAGGAATGGCTCAGGATAAATTGCTCATCCAGATGTTGAAGGATTTCTTGTGTAATCCTTTAGGGATTGATCACATTGATGCAGTCTGCTTTGTAGTGCAGGCATCACTTGTTCGTCTCAGTCCTTCCCAGAGATACATCTTTGATTCCATCCTGTCCATCTTTGGAAAGGATGTTGCTGAAAACATCCTGATGCTTGTGACATTTGTTGATGGGAAGCAGATACCGGCGCTAGAGGCCATCAAAGCTGCAAATCTGCCCTGTAAGAAAAACAAGAAGGGGCAACCAACCCATTTCAAATTCAACAGTTCAATTCTGTTCTTAAAGGAGATGGAGAGCAGCAGTGAAGAGGATGGTGATGATGATGATGATGATGATCATAAGTCACAGTGTCCAGAGCAATGGAAGTCAACTTTCAAGGAGATGAAGAAATTTTTCCAAGTGCTGGAAAGCATTGAGAGCAAAGATCTGACCCTGACAAAGAAAGTGCTGGAAGAACGTGAGCTTCTGGAGAAGACCATGACACGCCTGACCCCTCAGATCACAGCAGGTCTGTCAAAGCTAAGTGAGATCAACAGCTTCAAACTGTGTCTGGAGAACGAGGACGAGAACATGAAACAGAACAAAGATTTTGAGACAGAGGTAAATGTGCTGCAGGTGAAGAGAAGCAAATTATCCCAGGACTTTGCGACAAACTGCAAGGTATGCAATTTCACATGTCACACCTGCTGCTTCCTCCCAGATGAGGATGACATCAAAAGTTGTGCCGTGATGGATGATGATGGCAACTGCACCGTATGTCCAGGAAAATGCTCTTCCAGTGACCACGACAGGGAAAAAGTATTGTTGACATATGAAACAAAGACTGAGAAAAAGACTATTCAAGAACTGAAGGACAACTTCATGAAGGCGTGGGGCAAGTATATGTCAACCAAGGAGATGCTGGATAAGCTTAAGGATGAGTTGCACATGATCGAGGACGCGCTGACGAATTTGATCAAGCAGTCTTCTGACTGTCTCAAGAGACTTAATGAAGTTGCACTGAATCCAAGCTCTCTCTCCACTATGGAGTACATTGAGATACTCATTCGCACAGAGGAGGATGAACGCAAGCCAGGCTTCGAGGATCGGATCGTAAGGTTGAAGAAGATGAAGGAAGAGTCTGAGATTCTGGACAAGATTGCAAAAGGAGTAGATTTACTCCCAAATGAGCGAAAATTCATGAAAGATAAAGAGGATAGACGGCAGGGGGTTCCAACATAAGTCAGTCATGGGATTTTGTCCTGCTAACATTATCTGGACACCAAATTGAGTCTCCGTTTGAATATTAAGTTTCCCAACGTTGTAGGAACATTTGCGTTTGCTGGGTAGATCCAACTGAGATGTGGGGTTCATTGGATTTGTATTAAAACTCTTAGCCTTGTGTAAAGCCTTATGTTAATTTGTCCACCCCAAGGTGACTGAGCAAAAACTATGTCCTAGATTAAATCAGAACTACATAGCAAATCATTGTTTTTGTTTAGCCAATGTCAGAGGTGTAATTGCATTGCTCTTGTGGTCATTGTCACAAAGCCACACCCATCCTACCCGTGTTAGAAGTTCAGAAAGACTAAGTGTAGCTACATAGAAATAATGACACTCAAATTGAAAATCATTAAATGAAAGAATAAGGATTGATATCAGCCTGATCAAGGTGTACTTTGTATTACAACACACATTCCAATGTTCAAACTTGTAAAACGGATGCATGAGCTTTCTACTAATGCGACTCGGTGCATCGAATGGCAATGTCCGCGATAGGTATAACTCCGGGAAAACGCTTGCTGATTTGACAGCTACAACGCAGTAACACCTCTGACATGGCCTAAGGGTCTTTCTATAAACTAGAGTACCAGTGAAGATTTCCTGCGGTGGACAACTTACAGATACAGCTGTTGATAAGTCATTGATATAAGGAACATTCAATAAAATCGTGTGACATAAAACACTACATTTCTTATCTTGCATTTATGGCAGTGTTTGTTGTTATATCATATGTTAAGCATTTATCAGGTAAATTAGACATTGAACTTGTACCCGGTAAGAATCCTGGATCTTGCTCGGACAGTTATTATGGATGCCGATTTTGGAAATGCACTGTAACTAGGCCTACGTAACATTTAGTGTTTCCTGTTACGGCGTGAATATAGTTTTCATGGTTACACAAATCCAAAATGTATGTGATTGCAAAATCGAATGCTTCTAACTGATATAGTCTTTACTAAATACTTAAAACCAAAACCGATAGTCATCAAACGTGGTTCTTCAATAAATACTTGTTGGATGTGCATTTGATGTCCAGCTGTTTTAATTACGTTGTGATAGTTTCACACATCATCTGATACAGGAAATTATTTTCTGAATGACAGTCATGTGACAAACAGCTGTTGTGATACAGCACTTGATGCAATAACAGCCAAAGTGCATGAAAAATGATGTTTGCAAGGAATGTCCAGAATGCTTTGGTGTCTCATTCGTTAACCCGATGAAGACCATTGTGCTGTGATCCACATTGGATCTAATATCCCTAGCAGATTGATGTTGATTGTCTGGTCTTGTCTGCTTGATTTAAAGCAGGGTCACGTTAGATTGAACAGAGAACGTGTCAAGGTAATGAGGTATAGTTTCATTGGATATAGTCTGCTGTGCGCAATTGTGTAGCATAGACTATTGCGTATGGAAACATGGCCTTAACTACATCTGAGGACACCGAATTCCGTCTACGTTTCGGCCAATTAATATTTCTTACTACATGACAAGATAAAAAAAATGAGTAAAGGGTCGTTCCTCGTTTATATCATTTGAATCTGAAATTAAACAAGTCATAAACGTTTTTTTTGTTTTTGTCTAAAGGAAATATTAAATAATGAGACACTGAATAATAATTTGATTATTTAAATGTGTTTTTATAATTATTGGTTCTAGTTCAACCCGTGAACAGGGTCAGATTAACAAATCATAGTCCCCGGGGCTTTGTTTTTTAAATAATTGATCATTTCCAGTGGCACACTGACTCACCTAATGATGGAGACGAAGCCATAGGCTACCCACGGTGATGGTCGATGCGCTCGCCAAGCTACTTTGAAAAACAGTGCTGCTGTTAGTTAGACATTTGGAGTTGTTGAGATTTGTCTCTATATACTCTTCTCTTTTCAGCTGTAGGCGTTTGCTTTCCAAACTACATTTTTCCCAGGATTGTGTTTTGAAATTTGCAAAAGGCAAACTGACAGTCGCAACCAACCATAGAAATATACTGAACAAAAATAAACGCAACATGTAACAATTTCAAAGATGATACTGAGTTACAGTTCATATAAGGGAATCAGTCAATTGAAATAAATTAGGCCCTAATCTATGGTTTTCACATGACTGGGAATACAGATACACCTTTTTAAAAAAGCAACGGTGTGGATCAGAAAACCAGTCAGTATCTGGTGTGACCACCATTTGCCTCATGCAGCGCGACACATCTCTTTTCCATAAGAGTGCATCAGAATGTTGATTGTGGAATGTTGTTCCACTTTTTTTCAATGGCTGTGGAAAGTTGCTGGAATTTGGCGGGAACTGGAACACGCTGTCATACACATCGATCCAGAGCATCCCAAACATGCTCAATGGCTGACCTGTCTGGTGAGTATGCATGCCATGGAAGAACTGGGACATTTTCAGCTTCCAGGAATTGTGTACAGATCCTTGCGACATGGGGCCGTGCATTATCATACTGAAACATTGTGTCAGATGAATGGCATGACAATGGGCCTCACGATCTCATCACAGTATCTCTGTGCATTCAAATTGCCATCGATAAAATGCAATTGTGTTCGTTGTGCATAGCTTATGCCTGCCCATACCATCAACCCACCGCAACCATGGGCCACTCTGTTCACAATGTTGACATCAGCAAACCGCTCACCCACACGTCTGCCATCTGCTCGGTACAGTTGAAACCGGGATTCATCTGTGAAGAGCACACTTCTCCAGCGTGCCAGTAGCCAAGGTGAGCATTTTCCCACTGAAGTCGGTTACAACGCCGAACTGCAGTCAGGTCAAGACCCTGGTGAGGATGACAAGCACGCTTGGTAAAAGGCTGATTGGTTGGCTATACAGTGGGGGGGGAAAAGTATTTAGTCAGCCACCAATTGTGCAAGTTCTCCCACTTAAAAAGATGAGAGAGGCCTGTAAATTTCATCATAGGTACACGTCAACTATGACAGACAAAATGAGAAAAAAATATCCAGAAAATCACATTGTAGGATTTTTTATGAATTTATTTGCAAATTATGGTGGAAAATAAGTATTTTATTTATTTATTTATTTATTTATAATAATAATATATAATAATAAGCCATTTAGCAGACGCTTTTATCCAAAGCGACTTACAGTCATGCGTGCATACATTTTTGTGTATGGGTGGTCCCGGGGATCGAACCCACTACCTTGGCGTTACAAGCGCCGTGCTCTACCAGCTGAGCTACAGAGGACCACATAATTCATTTTAGCAGCTATTCTGTGTTGAGCGGTTAACAAAGAAACAGGTCCTCCTATATGTTTAGATTTTTATTACATTCTAAGGCTGCATCATGCGACTAATGATGATTTGAAAAAGGTAGCATGAAAGACATGAGCTCTACTTAGTTTTTTTGTTTCTTGTACACACTTCATCAGTCTCTCATTCACAATTTGACCAGCACTTGATAATGCCTTGAATTTCCCGGCGGCATCCCCTTCGTGTAATGCCCCTTGAAAAAATCCATGCCTTTACATTTACATTACATTTTAGTCATTTAGCAGACACTCTTATCCAGAGCGACTTACAGTTAAGTGAGTGCATACATTATGCTTTTGCGTTTAGCTTCAAATGTTAATAAACTATTAGGCTATTGCTTCACAATTTTAAGAGCAGCAATGCACACACAGCAGTAGGCTATAAGCGGAATGTTCCATTAGCGGGAAAACACCATGATCAAAAGTGACCGCAAATGCGATTATGCATTGTTCTGCTTTTATTATAAAGGTGCATTTTTATGGTGAAAATGATCTTCCCCAAACTTGAAACTCACATGCTGCATATGTATGAGTGAGGCTCTACACCCACTATAAAGGGGATTAATGTGCTTAATTTTAAGAAGTTATTTAGCCACTTTAGTTGTGATACAAACCTTATCAAAACATATAGGCCTATTGGCTAGGCTACATGAGGTGTGGGTCTATGATTGGAAAAAGTTGCAAAAAAAAGGAATGCGTTGTTTCCTGCCTTATGCTGGGCATCATTCACAAGTGATAATATAGAATTCACAAGTGATAGGCTAATATTGTCACCCATCAGACTATTCTTGATTGAATCTTGTCTTTACATATACTAAATAATATGTGTGTAATTTGTTTTGATTGAGAATGGACCAGGGGCAGGGGGAAAAAAATACATGTCATCTTAAATAGGGAATGGAGAATGCTTTTCCCGTGGTTCAGTTTCATGCCAGCCAGGTAGGCTATACTCCTGTTGTAAAGAGAAACAATGTGCTTAATATTAGGAAAGTTGAGAAATAAATATAGTAGGCCTAGCCTATAGAAAGCTGATGGGATCCTCCTCTTTTTAATAGAGGCCATCACTCTGTTTTCTCACACAATTGCGTAGCCTATAGAAATGTTGCACAACATGAGCTCATGGGCTCTTATGACGCGTTTGATTAGGCCTCCTGTAGCTCAGTTGGTAGAGCATGGCGCTTGCAACGCCAGGGTTGTGGGTTAGATTCCCACGGGGGGCCAGTATGAAAATTTATGCACTCACTAACTGTAAGTCGCTCTGGATAAGAGCGTCTGCTAAATGACTAAAATGTAATTTACGATTAGAGTGATTAGAGGGACAATAGAGTGCTGAGTACCAGGCAGTTAGCAAGTTTGGTAGGCTACTAATGACCATCAGCAGCATCAGCGCTTGGAGAAGCCTAATTACCGTGACTAAACGGTCACATGGAATTTGACTGCCTTCATGACTCGTGACCGCTGGTGTGGCGGTAATACCGTCACCGTAACAGCCCTAGTTATGGCTTTACACCCCCTGCTATATTGTGGATAAAGAGTTACCTGTCTAACAGAACACAGAGGGTGTTCTTTAATGGAAGCCTCTCCAACATAATCCAGGTAGAATCAGTAATTCCCCAGGGCTGCTGTCTAGGCCCCTTATTTTTTCAATCTCTACTAATGACATATCACTGGCTTTGAGTAAAGCCACTGTGTCTATGTATGCAGATGACTCAACACTATATACGTCAGCTACTACTGCGATTGAAATGACTGCATCACTTAACAAAAGAGCTGCAGTTAGTTTCAAAATGGGTGGCAAGGACTAAGATAGTCGTAAATATTTCTAAAACTAAAAGCATTGTATTTGGGACAAATCATTCACTTAAACCCTAAATCTCAACTAAATCTTGTAATAAATAATGTGGAAATTGATCAAGTTGAGGTGACTAAACTGCTTGGAGTAACCCTGGATTGTAAACTGTCATGGTCAAAACATGTTTATACAACAGTAGCTAAGGCATGCCACCAGAGGTCTCTTCAAAACCCCCAAGTCCAGAACAGACTATGGGAGGCGCACAGTACTGCATAGAGCAATGACTACATGGAACTCTATTCCACATCAAGTAACTGATGCAAGCAGTAGAATCCGATTTTTTTTTAAACAGATACAAATTCAGCTTATGGAACAGCGGGGACTGTGAAGAGATACACGCACACACACACACACACACACGCTAGCACACGCACTCTACACACACATGCAATATAATAATAATTAAGTGTAATATTGTTGTATGGTGGTATTATACACTGTGTGCACAATTATTAGGCAAGTCAGTATTTTGACCATATCATCATTATTATGCATATTTCCCAACTCTAAGCTGTATAAACTGGAATGCTTATTGAAATTTAAGCATATCAGGTGATGTGTATTTGTGTAATGAGGGAGGATGTGGCCTAAGGAGATCAACACCCTATATCAAAGTGTGTATAATTATTAGGCAGCTTTTCCTCAGGCAAAATGGGCCAAAAAATAGATTTAACTGACTCTGAAAAGTAACACATTTTAAAAAGTTCTTCAGAGGGATGCAGCATTTGAAATTGCTAAGATATTGGGGCGTGATCACAGAACTATCAAACGTTTTGTTGCAAATAGTCAACAGGGTCGCATACCAGGCGGTGTCAGAGGAAGGCCCTCAAAATTGTCAAACACTCCAGCCACCCTAGTCATAGACTGTTCTCTCTGCTACTGCACGGCAAGCGGTACCGGAGTGCCAAGTCTAGGTCCAAAAGACTTCTCAACAGCTTCTACCCCCAAGCCATAAGACTCCTGAACAGCTAATCATGGCTACCCGGACTATTTGCACTGCCCCCCCACCCCATCCTTTTTACGCTGCTGCTACTCTGTTAAGTATTTATGCATAGTCACTTTAACTCTACCCACATGTACATATTACCTCAACTACCTCAACTAGCCGGTGCCCCCGCACATTGACTCTGCAACGGTACCCCCCTGTATATATAGCCTCCCTACTGTCACTTTATTTTACTGTATATATAGCCTCCCTACTGTCACTTTATTTTACTTCTGCTCTTTTTTTCTCAACACTTTTTTTGTTGTTGTTTTATTCATACTTTTTTTGTTTAAAATAAATGCACTGTTGGTTAAGGGCTGTAAGTAAGCATTTCACTGTAATGTCTGCACCTGTTGTATTCGGCGCATGTGACCAATAAAATTTGATTTGATTTGATTTGAACCGTGTTGAGAAAAAAAGACTTTAGAAGAATCAAATGTGAAGCTACCAGTAACCCATTATCCTCCAGTGCTGTCATATTCCAGAACTGCAACCTACCTGGAGTGCCCAGAAGTACAAGGTGTTCAGTGCGCAAAGACATGGCCAAGGTAAGGAAGGCTGAAACCCGACCACCATTAAACAAGACACATAAGTTGAAACGTCAAGACTGGGCCAAGAAATATCTAAAGACAGATTTTTCAAAGGATTTATGGACTGATGAGATGAGAGTGACTCTTGACAGACCAGATGGATGGGCCCGTGGCTGGATCAGTAACGGGCACAGAGCTCCACTTCGACTCAGACGCCAGCAAGGTGGAGGTGGGGTACTGGTATGGGCTGGTATTATTAAAGATGAGCTAGTTGGACCTTTTTCGTGTTGAAGATGGACTCAAACTCAACTCCCAAACCTACTGCCAGTTTTTAGAAGACACTTTCTTCAAGCAGTGGTACAGGAAAAAGTCTGCATCTTTCAAGAAGACCATGATTTTTATGCAGGACAATGGTCCATCGCATGCATCGAAGTACTCCACTGCGTGGCTAGCCAGTAAAGGCCTTAAAGATGAAAGAATAATGACATGGCCCCCTTCCTCACCTTACCTAAACCCTATTGAGAACTTGTGGTCCCTTCTTAAACGGTCGATTTACGGTGAAGGAAAACAGTACACTTCTCTGACCAGTGTCTGGGAGGCTGTGGTTGCTGCTGCACAAAAAGTTGATCGTCAACAGATCAAGAAACTGACAGACTCCATAGATGGAAGGCTTATGACTGTTATTGAAAAGAAGGGTGGCTATATTGGTCACTGATTTTTTTGTTGTTGAAATGTATATTTGTAAATGTTGAGTTGTTTGTTTATTATTCTCACTTTAACAGATAAAAAAATAAACAAGTCAGATGGGAACTTTTCGTTTTTCATTTAGTTGCATAATAATTGTGCAAACGTAGATATTCTCCAGAGAAAGCCAAAACCTCACTTTTACTTTCTTAAATATTCAGGTTTGAGGTGTATTAACATTTTGGATTGACCGAGAGCACTGTAGTTGTTCAATAATAAAATGAATCCTCAAACATACAACTTGCATAATAATTGTGCACACAGTGTACAGTACCAGTCAAAGTTTGGACACACCTATTCATTCAAAGATGTTTCTTTATTTTCTTTATTCTACCTCGTAGAATAATAGTGAAGACATCAAAACTATGAAATAACACATGGAATCATGTAGTAACCAAAAAAGTGTTAAACAAATCAAAATATATTTTATATTTGAGATTCTTCAAATAGCCACCCTTTGCCTTGATGACAGCTTTGCACACTCTGGGCATACCACCTTGCACACTCTGGGCATACCACCTTGCACACTCTGGGCATACCACCTTGCACACTCTGGGCATACCACCTTGCACACTCTGGGCATACCACCTTGCACACTCTTGCCTGCATCTAGCTGATCTAGGGTGTAATCATTAGTCCAAGAGTGTGCAAAGTTATTCTGTTGGACTGATCGAAAAATAACGAATTAGCCTCCTTCTGTATAGCAAAATGTTTATATTTAATCCATTTTAAATTCAAGCTGTAACACAACAAAATGTGGAAAAAGTCAAGGGGTGTGACTTTCTGAAGGCATTGTATATATTAACATTAGTATATTACCATATTGAATTGACATATTCCTGCTACCAGTCACTTTTCAGCCCTGTTTACATGTACAGTTGTGGTCAAAAGTTTTGAGAATGACAAGTATTGGTCTTCAAAGTTAGCTGCTTCAGTGTTTTTAGATATTTCTGTCAGATGTTACAATGGTATACTGAAGTATAATTACAAGCATTCCATAAGTGTCAAAGGCTTTTATTGACAATTACATTAAGTTTATGCAAAGAGTCAATATTTTCAGTGTTGACCCTTCTTTTTCAAGACCTCTGCAATCCGCCCTGGCATGCTGTCAATTAACTTCTGGGCCACATCCTGACTGATGGCAGTCCATTCTTGCATAATCAATACTTGGAGTTTGTCAGAATTTGTGGGTTTTTGTTTATCCACCTGCCTCTTGAGGATTGACCACAAGTTCTCAATGGGATTAAGGTCTGGGGAGTTTCCTGGCCATGGACCCAAAATGTCGATGTTTTGTTCCCCAAGCCACTTAGTTATCACTTTTGCCTTATGGCAAGGTGCTCCATCATGCTGGAAAAGGCATTGTTCATCGCCAAACTGTTCTTGGATGGTTGGGAGAAGTTGCTCTCGGAGGATGTGTTGGTACCATTCTTTATTCATGGCTGTGTTCTTAGGCAAAATTGTGAGTGAGCCCACTCCCTTGGCTGAGAAGCAACCCCACACATGAATGGTCTCAGGATGCTTTACTGTTGGCATGACACTGGACTGATGGTAGCGCTCACCTTGTCTTCTCCGGACAAGGTGTTTTCCAGATGCCCCAAACAATCGGAAAGGGGATTCATCAGAGAAAATGACTTTATCCCAGTCCTCAGCAGTCCAATCCCTGTACCTTTTGCAGAATATCAGTCTGTCCCTGATGTTTTTCCTGTAGAGAAGTGGCTTCCTCGCTGCCCTTCTTGACACCAGGCCATCCTCCAAAAGTCTTCGCCTCACTGTGCGTGCAGATGCACTCACACCTGCCTGCTGCCATTCCTGAGCAAGCTCTGCACTGGTGGTGCCCCGATCCCGCAGCTGAATCAACTTTAGGAGACGGTCCTGGCACTTGCTGGACTTTCTTGGGCGCCCTGAAGCCTTCTTCACAACAATTGAACCTTTCTCCTTGAAGTTCTTGATGATCCGATAAATGGTTGATTTAGGTGCAATCTTACTAGCAGCAATATCTTTGCCTGTGAAGCCCTTTTTGTGCAAAGCAATAATGACGGAACTGTTTCCTTGCAGGTAACTATGGTTAACAGAGGAAGAACAATGATTTCAAGCACCACCCTCCTTTTAAAGCTTCCAGTCTGTTATTCTAACTCAATCAGCATGATGGAGTGATCTCCAGCCTTGTCCTCGTCAACACTCTCCCCTGTGTTAACGAGAGAATCACTGACATGATGACAGCTGGTCCTTTTGTGGCGGGGCTGAAATTCAGTGGAAATGTTTTTTGGGGATTAAGTTCATTTTCATGGCAAAAAGGGCCTTTGCAATTAATTGCAATTCATCTGATCACTCTTCATAACATTCTGGAGTATATGCAAATTTCCATCATAAAAACTGAGGCATCAGACTTTGTGAAAATTAATATTTGTCATTCTCAACTTTTGACCACAACTGTACAGTACCAGTCAAAAGATTGGACACCTACTCATTCAAGGGTTTTTCTTTATTTTTACTATTTTCTACATTGTAGAATAATAGTGAGGACATCAAAACTATGAAATAGCACATGGAATCATGTAGTAATTAAAGTGTTAAACAAATCAAAATATATTTTAGATTCTTCAAAGTAGCTCCCCTTTGCCTAGACAGCTTTGCACACTCTTGGCATTCTCTCAAGCTGCTTCACCTGGAATGCTTTTCCAACAGTCTTGAAGGAGTTCCCACATATGCTGAGCAATTGACTGCTTTTCCTTCACTCTGCGGTCCAACTTATCCCAAACCATCTCAATTGGGTTGAGGTCGGGTGATTGTGGAGGCCAGGTCATCTGATGTAGCACTCCATTACTCTCCTTCTTGGTTGAATATCCCTTACACAGCCTGGAGGTGTGTTGTGTCATTGTCCTGTTGAAAAACAAATGATAGTCTCACTAAGCGCAAACCAGATGGGATGGCGTATCGCTGCAGGATGCTGTGGTAGCCATGCTGGTTAAGTGTGCCTTGAATTCTAAATAAATCACTGTCAGTGTCACTAGCAAAGCACCATCACACCTCCTCCTCCATGCTTCATGGTGGGAACCACACATGCGGAGATCATCCATTCACCTACTCTGCGTCTCACAAAGACACAGATGTTGGAACCAAAAATCTCAAATTTGGACTCATCAGACCAAAGGACAGATTTCCACCGGTCTAATAACCATTGCTCGTGTTTCTTGGACCAAGCAAGTCGTCTTCTTCTTATTGGTGACCTTTAGTAGTGGTTTCGTTGCAGCAATTCGACCATGAAGGCCTGACTCACACAATCTCCTCTGAACAGTTGATGTTGAGATGTGTCTGTTACTTGAACTCTGAAGCATTTATTTGGGCTGCATTTTCTGAGGCTGGTAACTCTAATGAACTTATCCTCTGCAGCAGAGGTAACGCAGGGTCTACCTTTCCTGTGGCGGTCTTTATGAGAGCCAGTTTCATCATAGCTCTTGATGGGTTTTGGAACTGCACTTGAGAAACTTTTCAAAGTTCTTAATTTTCTGGATTGACTGACCTTCATGTCTTAAAGTAATGATGGACTGTCGTTTCTCTTTCCTCATTTGAGCTGTTCTTGCCATAATGGACTTGGTCTTTTACCAAAAAGGCCTATCTTCCGTATACCACCCCTACCTTGTCACAACACAACTGATTGGCTCAAAACGCATTAATGAAAGAAATTCCACAAATTCACTTTTAACAAGGCACACCTGTTAATTGAAATGCATTCCAGGTGACTACCTCATGATGCTGTTTGAGAGAATGCCAAGAGTGTGCAAAGCTGTCATCAAGGCAAAGGGTGACTACTTTGAAGAATCTCAAATATAAAATACATTTTGATTTGTTTAACACTTTTTTGGTTACTACATGATTCCATGTGTGTTTCATAGTGTTGATGTCTTCACTATTATTCTACAATGTAGAAAATAGTAAAAATAAAGAAAAACCCTTGAATGAGTAGGTGTGTCCAAACTTTTGACTGGCACTGTAGCTGATTCCTGACAGTGACGTACTGGCGTCATTCGTTACTATGGCAATTTAATGAGGGAAATAAGTATTTGACCCCCTCTCAATCAGAAAGATTTCTGGCTCCCCGGTGTCTTTTATACAGGTAACGAGCTGAGATTAGGAGCACACTCTTAAATGGAGTGCTCCTAATCTCAGTTTGTTACCTGTATAAAAGACACCTGTCCACAGAAGCAATCAATCAATCAATCAGATTCCAAACTCTCCTCCATGGCCAAGACCAAAGAGCTCTCCAAGGATGTCAGGGACAAGATAGTAGACCTTCACAAGGCTGGAATGGGCTACAAGACCATCGCCAAGCAGCTTGGTGAGAAGGTGACAACAGTTGGTGCGATTATTCGCAAATGGAAGAAACACAATAACTGTCAATCTCCCTCGGCCTGGGGCTCCATGCAAGATATATAATATAAATAACATGAAATCAAATAAAATTGTATTGGTCACATACACATATTTAGCAGGTGTAGTGAACTGCTTGTATTCCTAGCTCCAATGGTGCAGTAGTATCTAACAATTCACAACACACACGTCTAAAAGCCAAAGAATGGAATTAAGTATTAGGACAAGCAATGTCGGACTGGCATTAACTCAAATATAGTAGAATAGAATAGAGTATATACAGTCGTGGTCAAACGTTTTGAGAATGACAAGTATTGGTCCTCACAAAGTTTGCTGCTTCAGTGTTTTTAGATATTTTTGTCAGATGGTACTATGGTATACTGAAGTATAATTACAAGCATTCCATAAGTGTCAAAGGCTTTTATTGACAATTACATTAAGTTTATGCAAAGAGTCAATATTTGCAGTGTTGACCCTTCTTTTTCAAGACCTCTGCAATCCGCCCTGGCATGCTGTCAATTAACTTCTGGGCCACATCCTGACTGATGGCAGCCCATTCTTGCATAATCAATGCTTGGAGTTTGTCAGAATTTGTGGGTTTTTGTTTATCCACCTGCCTCTTGAGGATTGACCACAAGTTCTCAATGGGATTAAGGTCTGGGGAGTTTCCTGGCCATGGACCCAAAATGTCGATGTTTTGTTCCCTGAGCCACTTAGTTATCACTTTTGCCTTATGGCAAGGTGCTCCATCATGCTGGAAAAGGCATTGTTCATCACCAAACTGTTCTTGGATGGTTGGGAGAAGTTGCTCTCGGAGGATGTGTTGGTACCATTCTTTATTCATGGCTGTGTTCTTAGGCAAAATTGTGAGTGAGCCCACTCCCTTGGCTGAGAAGCAACCCCACACATGAATGGTCTCAGGATGCTTTACTGTTGGCATGACACAGGACTGATGGTGGCGCTCACCTTGTCTTCTCCGGACAAGCTTTTTTCCGGATGCCCCAAACAATCGGTAAGGGGATTCATCAGAGAAAATGACTTTACCCCTGTCCTCACCAGTCCAATCCCTGTACCTTTTGCAGAATATCAGTCTGTCCCTGATGTTTTTCCTGGAGAGTAGTGGCTTCCTCGCTGCCCTTCTTGACATCAGGCCATCCTCCAAAAGTCTTTGCCTCACTGTGCGTGCAGATGCACTCACACCTGCCTGCTGCCATTCCTTTAGCAAGCTCTGCATTGGTGGTGCCCCGATCCCACAGCTGAATCAACTTTAGGAGACGGTCCTGGCACTTGCTGGACTTTCTTGGGGGCCCTGAAGCCTTCTTCACAACAATTGAACCTCTCTCCTTGAAGTTCTTGATGATCCGATAAATGGTTGATTTAGGTGCAATCTTACTAGCAGCAATATCTTTGCCTGTGAAGCCCTTTTTGTGCAAAGCAATAATGACGGCACGTGTTTCCTTGCAGGTAACCATGGTTAACAGAGGAAGAACAATGATTTCAAGCACCACCCTCCTTTTAAAGCTTCCAGTCTGTTATTCTAACTCAATCAGCATGATGGAGTGATCTCCAGCCTTGTCCTCATCAACACTCTCCCCTGTGTTAACGAGAGAATCACTGACATGATGACAGCTGGTCCTTTTGTGGCGGGGCTGAAATTCAGTGGAAATGTTTTTTGGGGATTAAGTTCATTTTCATGGCAAAAAGGGCCTTTGCAATTAATTGCAATTCATCTGATCACTCTTCATAACATTCTGGAGTATATGCAAATTGCCATCATAAAAACTGAGGCATCAGACTTTGTGAAAATTAATATTTGTCATTCTCAACTTTTGACCACAACTGTACAGTACCAGTCAAAAGTTTGGACACCTACTCATTCAAGGGTTTTTCTTTATTTTTACTATTTTCTACATTGTAGAATAATAGTGAGGACATCAAAACTATGAAATAGCACATGGAATCATGTAGTAATTAAAGTGTTAAACAAATCAAAATATATTTTAGATTCTTCAAAGTAGCTCCCCTTTGCCTTGACAGCTTTGCACACTCTTGGCATTCTCTCAAGCTGCTTCACCTGGAATGCTATTCCAATAGTCTTGAAGGAGTTCCCACATATGCTGAGCAATTGACTGCTTTTCCTTCACTCTGCGGTCCAATTTATCCCAAACCATCTCAATTGGGTTGAGGTCGGGTGATTGTGGAGGCCAGGTCATCTGATGTAGCACTCCATTACTCTCCTTCTTGGTTGAATATCCCTTACACAGCCTGGAGGTGTGTTGTGTCATTGTCCTGTTGAAAAACAAATGATAGTCCCACTAAGCGCAAACCAGATGGGATGGCGTATCGCTGCAGGATGCTGTGGTAGCCATGCTGGTTAAGTGTGCCTTGAATTCTAAATAAATCACTGTCAGTGTCACTAGCAAAGCACCATCTCACCTCCTCCTCCATGCTTCACGGTGGGAACCACACATGCAGAGATCATCCATTCACCTACTCTGCGTCTCACAAAGACACAGATGTTGGAACCAAAAATCTCAAATTTGGACTCATCAGACCAAAGGACAGATTTCCACCGGTCTAATATCCATTGCTCGTGTTTCTTGGACCAAGCAAGCCGTCTTCTTCTTATTGGTGACCTTTAGTAGTGGTTTCGTTGCAGCAATTCGACCATGAAGGCCTGACTCACACAATCTCCTCTGAACAGTTGATGTTGAGATGTGTCTGTTACTTGAACTCCGAAGCATTTATTTGGGCTGCATTTTCTGAGGCTGGTAACTCGATTGAACTTATCCTCTGCAGCAGAGGTAACGCTGGGTCTACCTTTCCTGTGGCGGTCTTCATGAGAGCCAGTTTCATCATAGCTCTTGATAGTTTTTGGAACTGCACTTGAGAAACTTTTCAAAGTTCTTAATTTTCTGGATTGACTGACCTTCATGTCTTAAAGTAATGATGGACTGTCGTTTCTCTTTCCTCATTTGAGCTGTTCTTGCCATAATGGACTTGGTCTTTTACCAAAAAGGCCTATCTTCCGTATACCACCCCTACCTTGTCACAACACAACTGATTGGCTCAAAACGCATTAATGAAAGAAATTCCACAAATTCACTTTTAACAAGGCACACCTGTTAATTGAAATGCATTCCAGGTGACTACCTCATGATGCTGTTTGAGAGAATGCCAAGAGTGTGCAAAGCTGTCATCAAGGCAAAGGGTGACTACTTTGAAGAATCTCAAATATAAAATACATTTTGATTTGTTTAACACTTTTTTGGTTACTACATGATTCCATGTGTGTTTCATAGTGTTGATGTCTTCACTATTATTCTACAATGTAGAAAATAGTAAAAATTAAGAAAAACCCTTGAATGAGTAGGTGTGTCCAAACTTTTGACTGGTACTGTAGCTGATTCCTGACAGTGACGTACTGGCGTCATTCGTTACTATGGCAATTTAATGAGGGAAATAAGTATTTGACCCCCTCTCAATCAGAAAGATTTCTGGCTCCCCGGTGTCTTTTATACAGGTAACGAGCTGAGATTAGGAGCACACTCTTAAATGGAGTGCTCCTAATCTTAGTTTGTTACCTGTATAAAAGACACCTGTCCACAGAAGCAATCAATCAATCAGATTCCAAACTCTCCAACATGGCCAAGACCAAAGAGCTCTCCAAAGATGTCAGGGACAAGATTGTAGACCTACACAATTCTGGAATGGGCTACAAGACCATCGCCAAGCAGCTTGGTGAGAAGGTGACAACAGTTGGTGCGATTATTCGCAAATGGAAGAAATCAAGCTCTTTGGCATCAACTCAACTCGCCGTGTTTGGAGGAGGAGGAATGCTGCTTATGACCCCAAGAACACCATCCCCACCGTCAAACATGGAGGTGGAAACATTATGCTTTGGGGGTGTTTTGCTGCTAACTGTCAATCTCCCTCGGCCTGGGGCTCCATGCAAGATCTCACCTCGTGGAGTTGCAATGATCATGAGAACGGTGAGGAATCAGCCCAGAACTACACTGGAGGATCTTGTCAATGATCTCAAGGCAGCTGGGACCATAGTCACCAAGAAAACAATTGGTAACACACTACGCCGTGAAGGACTGAAATCCTGAAGCGCCCGCAAAGTCCCCCTGCTCAAGAAAGCACATATACATGCCCGTCTGAAGTTTGCCAATGAACATCTGAATGATTCAGAGGAGAACTGGGTGAAAGTGTTGTGGTCAGGTGAGACCAAAATCAAGCTCTTTGGCATCAACTCAACTCGCCGTGTTTGGAGGAGGAGGAATGCTGCCTATGACCCCAAGAACACCATCCCCACCGTCAAACATGGAGGTGGAAACATTATGCTTTGGGGGTGTTTTTCTGCTAAGGGGACAGGACAACTTCACCGCATCAAAGGGACGATGGAAGGGGCCATGTACCGTCAAATCTTGGGTGAGAACCTCCTTCCCTCAGCCAGGGCATTGGGTCGTGGATGGGTATTCCAGCATGACAATGACCCAAAACACACGGCCAAGGCAACAAAGGAGTGGTTCAAGAAGAAGCACATTAAGGTCCTGGAGTGGCCTAGCCAGTCTCCAGACCTTAATCCCATAGAAAATATGTGGAGGGAGCTGAAGGTTCGAGTTGCCAAACGTCAGCCTCGAAACCTTAATGACTTGGAGAAGATCTGCAAAGAGGAGTAGGACAAAATCCCTCCTGAGATGTGTGCAACCCTGGTGGCCAACTACAAGGAACGTCTGACATCTGTGATTGCCAACAAGGGTTTTGCCACCAAGTACTAAGTCATGTTTTGCAGAGGGGTCAAATACTTATTTCCCTCATTAAAATGCTAATCAATTTATAACATTTTTGACATATGTTTTTCTGGATTTTTTTGTTGTTATTCTGTCTCTCACTGTTCAAATAAGCCTACCATTAAAATTATAGACAGATCATTTCTTTGTCAGTGGGCAAACGTACAAAATCAGCAGGGGATCAAATACTTTTTTCCCTCACTGTATACAGTATCTCACAAAAGTGAGTACACCCCTCACATTTTTGTAAATATTTGAGTATATCTTTTCATGTGACAACACTGAAGAAATGACACTTTGCTACAATGTAAAGTAGTGAGTGTACAGCTTTTATAACAGTGTACATTTGCTGTCCCCTCAAAATAACTCGACACACAGCCATTAATGTCTAAACCGCTGGCAACAAAAGTGAGTACACCCCTAAGTGAAAACGTCCAAACTGGGTCCAAAGAGTCAATATTTTGTGTGGCCACCATCATTTTCCAGCACTGCCTTAACCCTCTTGGGCATGGAGTTCACCAGAGCCTCACAGGTTGCCACTGGATTCCTCTTCCACTCCTCCATGACGACATCACGGAGCTGGTGGATGTTAGAGACCTTGAAATCCTCCACCTTCCATTTGAGGATGCCCCACAGATGCTCAATAGGGTTTAGGTCTGGAGACATGCTTGGCCAGTCCATCACCTTTACCCTCAGCTTCTTTAGCAAGCCAGTGGTCGTCTTGGAGGTGTGTGTGGGGTCGTTATCATGTTGGAATACTGCCCTGCGGCCCAGTCTCCAAAGGGAGGGGATCATGCTCTGCTTCAGTATGTCACAGTACATGTTGGCATTCATGGTTCCCTCAATGAACTGTAGCTCCCCAGTGCCGGCAGCACTCATGCAGCCCCAGACCATGACACTCCCACCACCATGCTTGACTGTAGGCAAGACACACTTGTCTTTGTACTCCTCACCTGGTTGCCACCACACACGCGTGACACCATCTGAACCAAATAAGTTTATCTTGGTCTCATCAGACCACAGGACATGGTTCCAGTAATCCATGTCCTTAGTCTGCTTGTCTTCAGCAAACTGTTTGCTTGCTTTCTTGTGCATCATCTTTAGAAGAGGCTTCCTTCTGGGACGACAGCCATGCAGACCAATTTGGTGCGATGTATGGTCTGAGCACTGACAGGCTGACCCCCCACCCCTTCAACCTCTGCAGCAATGCTGGCAGCACTCATACGTCTATTTCCCAAAGACAACCTCTGGATATGACGCTGAGCACGTGCACTCAACTTCTTTGGTCGACCATGGCGAGGCCTGTTCTGAGTGGAACCTGTCCTGTTAAACCGCTGTATGGTCTTGGCCACCGTGCTGCAGCTCAGTTTCAGGGTCTTGGCAATCTTCTTATAGCCCAGGCCATCTTTATGTAGAGCAACAATTCTTTTTTTCAGATCCTCAGAGAGTTCTTTGCCATGAGGTGCCATGTTGAACTTCCAGTGACCAGTATGAGGGAGTGTGAGAGCAATGACACCAAATTTAACACACCTGCTCCCCATTCACACCTGAGACCTTGTAACACTAACGAGTCACATGACACCGGGGAGGGAAAATGGCTAATTGGGCCCAATTTGGACATTTTCACTTAGGGGTGTACTCACTTTTGTTGCCAGCGGTTTAGACATCAATGGCTGTGTGTTGAGTTATTTTGAGGGGACAGCAAATGTACACTGTTATACAAGCTGTACACTCACTACTTTATATTGTAGCAAAGTGTCATTTCTTCAGTGTTGTCACATGAAAAGATATACTCAAATATTCACAAAAATGTGAGGGGTGTACTCACTTTTGTGAGATACTGTATATAGCGAATAGAATTAAAAAGGTATTGTTGGACATTGTTCATTCTAATCAGATGTTTAAGATGAGTGGATTGAATACATCTTTGCTTAGATTTACTCCCTAAAGTGTTTCCATTCCCCTTTAAGTGATATTCTGTTTCTGTTATTTTTCTTGATTTTTGTATTTGATATGAGGTAGGCCCTATTGGAATCTATTTCCCCAACTGAAGGCCTAGGTCCATTATTCACGGTTCGCCAATGATTATATTGTTATTCTGTACCTACATGAATGTCAATCAAAACTTACTATGCAGTAAGGACAATGTAATAAAGTTTATATTCACTTTCACCCACCAGTGCATGGGCATTGTACTGGAATTGTACTGTACTGTACTCAAAGTAGCATACAAAGCAGAAATACAATTAATCAGATCAACTCCATGACCACCAGTAGGCTACAGTAGCAATCTGTATCCACTAGAGCAGTGGTTCCCAACCAGGGGTACTAGGATCTCAGGGGGTACTTGGCCTTTCCACAGGGGGTACCTGAGAAGACTCATGAGACCATAGGCTTACTGTTAAAATGCACATGAGGGGTTACTTCAGGAGTACTCCAGGCAGAGCAGAATTCAGTTGGTGGTATAGTAACCGAAGAAGGTTGGGAACCACTGGACTATAGGATGAACTCTGTCTCCAATGTTACAGTTTAAGAGCCACAGAGGCTGACCTTTAGTCATGTGATTTACAAGAAGAGTTCAGGGGCGCGGTGGTCACATGTTTTACAAGAAAGAGAGATTTGGTCAAAGACCGTACAGTATGAAGATAGGCTAAAACTGCTTCTCCAATAGAAATCCCTGATTACACTTGTAGGTGATGTCATGGCGACGTTGGCTGGCAAGGCTCATGCTTAGAAGCAAGGCATCCGGTCTAACGGTCGTCTCGCGCCGAACTGCGCATGTGCAGGCCGTCAACTCAAAGGCAGTCCTTCGATATAAACTTGTTTTTGACGAAAATGAAAAGGTTCCAGTTTATCAATTTCACGAGGTTGGCTTAATAACATGTTCAACTACTTAAGAAATTGTCTCAAATCAAGGTTGTGCCTTTTGATTTGGATAAAATGAACAACTAAGGAAGTTTTTTTCTCTTCTCTCATTGACGTCTCAAGCCCCAAACCCCGGCCTGTTCTGTTTAGTCTATTTCACAAGCGTTCCTGGAAGTCTCGCGATGTTGTGCCTCTGGGTTTAGAAACTCTGTGATTTGATCTATAAAATAGGTTGTCAAACCCCGGTCTACATATTGGTAGAGACACATCTCATACCTTCTGACATATGCTGCATACTTGGCTTCTATTTTGAACATCTACGTGTGATTTTTGTTTGGTTGACATCCATCGGCAAGCTTCGTTGACTTAAGGTAGGCTACTTACCCTCATTTCATTTATATGGTAGGCCTAAATGGTTGCTTAGCAAAACCTTTACTGGGCAATCATTAAAGCTACAATCCGCATTTGGTGAAACTGGCACGTCTGTTTGGGATATTACAACAACGAAGTTATTTTAAACAAAGAACACTGTTTTCTTTCCATCCGACATCATTGCAAAAAACAAAATCCCACTGCCGGACGCTCCTCTCCACTGTTTCATCAAGAAAACAATATCAAAGGCGCTGGCGCTGTTTCACCAAATGTAGATTCTAGCTTTAATTGATCTTTGAGACTTTATGAGAAATAACAAACAAACGGTCCGTCCCTCCACTTATCGTGGTATACAGCAGAGGGATGGGGCTAGGGAAATGGAAATTATCTCAAATTCTAGACAGTGCTCTAGATGCCAGGACTGACAGTCCATGACATCTGCATTATAGTTTTAACCATAAACACAATAATGGAACAAAATAATGGAACAAAATAAGCGTTTTATTTTGGCTTCTAATGGGGTAAGAGAATTGTGCTAAGCTCATGATGTATTTATAAGTTATATTCTTCACAAATTGATGGTTATACTGCGTCATTAATTTAAATGTCCAAAAATGTATGTACCAATCCCAGACTGTAGTTTTAATAATGTGGATAATTTACTGAACAAAAGAACCATCGCGCTCTCCCAGAAAGCTTTGCTGGTGCGTAAAACCCACTAATTCAGACAAACTAAGGGGCGTAATGGGGTTCGCACTCAAAGTTGTCGCAAAAAGCTTAATTCATTATTCGATGTTTTTAATTATTTCCACTGCATCAGGGAGCGTACACAGACGTTTCGGCTTTGCAGCCTTTAGTGTAGGTACACTTTTATTTTAATTCAAAACAACATTTGTAAAAAACAACAGATGAGCAGCTTCTAATCAGGGTTGCCGCTCATCTGCCAATCAGGGATGTGGCTGTTCTGGTCTACCTGCATAGAAATGAGTCACAAAGATATACAGAATTATAGGGTATGGGAGCGGGCACGAAGGGAAACTCACAAATCAATCGACCCAGGTGTCCGCTCACCTAAATACATCGGATCAATTAATGAGATAGCCTACCACAAAGGACTTCAGGCAAAGCCGTTCATAAATATGAGGGGCCAATTCATCAGACTTTGCATATCGTTGATATGGTCAGTGTTTCTGTATAACAGTCTAAATGTGGCTTATAGGAAGGAGCTGAAATCTAATTATTCGCTTAAACCGTGTGGAGATACAGAATTTAATTTGTATATACACATGGCTCTTTTGAGTAATTTGTTGTCAGTCACCTCTACGTGGTATATGAACTTTTTCGATCCAGACGCAACGCAATTCATTAATAGAATGATTTTGTTCTATAAAGTGTCTCGCAACTGGCGAGGTGATATCTAGACATCTAATAGTGGATTTATGTTCTCCAAGACGTACTTTCAAGGCCCGGGATATTTTTGCCAATATAAATCTTATTACAAGAACACTAACATATATAAATATCTCCTTTCGTTGTGCAAGTTATACATCTCATAGGTCCCAGAAGTCTGAAGGCATACAAAGTTAGACAATATCCTTATGGAAATGTGTATTTAAATTAAATGTAACTAATGGTTCTACAAGAGATACAAGATATACAGGGGAAGCAGCCTTTTATCAATGCCTCTTCTCTCTGACCACGTCTGATTTAACCAATATGTTTTCTGGATTTCTTGATTGTTTATAGGTGAATAAAGGTGGATTCTGGAAGGCAGAATTTAAAGAGGAATCTATGGGCCAATGTTTGACAATAGACTTGATGCCATTACGGATATCATTGAAACTGAGTATATAGTTTACAGAACTGTTTGTTCTGTTTTTAGTTGATTTATTAATTAACTGGCTTCTGTTCAAGCTTTTAACTAGTTTTTTAGTTTTATCAAGCCAGGTATCGGGGTATCCTCAAGCGAAAACGCACAAGGAGAGAATTTGACAGTCTATCATTCTTCCTGTCTGTGTACGCTATCCCTGATGCAATGAAAATAATTAAAAACATTGAATAATGAAATAAGCTTTATGCGATTAATTTACTAAAGCCTAGCTAGTTTGACTGTACTGAATAATTATTGCGACTTAAAGCACTTGAACGCAATCATGTCGTATTTACACCTTCACCAACTTGGAAAGAGATTCAGAGGAAGACGGCATGAGTACTACTTTACACTCCCAACACCATTTCACTTGAACGACCAGATGAGAAACTGGATTTACACAAACCATTTTATTTAAAAGTTATTTATAGGCAAGTCAATTAAGAACAAATTATTATTTACAAATGTTTATATAGTGTTTCTAGATTAGAAACACAGAGGCTGGTGGCAGTTATATTGTCTCAAGGTATTAAAGAAACATTAGAAAGTTCGCCTTGTTCGACCATCCTGTTTAGTCATGCTGGTGGATCAGAGTGGAGATGCATATTTTATCACAAATACCTTAGTAGCTTCTACTGAGCCTAAGAACACACATTTATCAAAAAACGTAGTCGAAGCAGGCACACATTTTCTTCAAGAAACGGTACCAAATATACAGTACAAATGTGCTGATTTGAGAGCAAAAGCATTCACTGTCTAGTTTTGGTTTTGATTATTTTCATATCTCATCTCTAAATTCAGAGACCAACAAGAGAACGGGTGGAGATGCATCAAAAGATCGAGCGGATCATTTACATTTACATTTTACATTTTAGTCATTTAGCAGACGCTCTTATCCAGAGCGACTTACAGGAGCAATTAGGATTAAGTGCCTTGCTCAAGGGCACATTAACGTCATTTAGCAGACGCTCTTATCCAGAGCGACTCACAACTTGGTGCGTTCACCCTATAGCCAGTGGGATAACCACTTTACAATTTTTTTTTTGGGGGGGGGGGGGGGGGTAGAAGGATTACTTTATCCTATCCCAGGTATTCCTTAAAGAGGTGGGGTTTCAAATGTCTCCGGAAGGTGGTGAGTGACTCCGCTGTCCTGGCGTCGTGAGGGAGCTTGTTCCACCATTGGGGTGCCAGAGCAGCGAACAGTTTTGACTGGGCTGAGCGGGAACTATGCTTCCGCAGAGGAAGGGGAGCCAGCAGGCCAGAGGTGGATGAACGCAATGCCCTCGTTTGGGTGTAGGGACTGATCAGAGCCCGAAGGTACAGAGGTGCCGTTCCCCTCACTGCTCCATAGGCAAGCACCATGGTCTTGTAGCGGATGCGAGCTTCAACTGGAAGCCAGTGGAGTGTGCGGAGGAGGGGGGTGACGTGAGAGAACTTGGGAAGGTTGAACACCAGACGGGCTGCAGCATTCTGGATGACTTGTAGGGGTTTAATGGCACAGGCAGGGAGGCCAGCCAACAGCGAGTTGCAGTAGTCCAGACGGGAGATGACAAGTGCCTGGATTAGGACCTGTGCCGCTTCCTGTGTAAGGCAGGGTCGTACTCTCCGAATGTTGTAGAGCATGAACCTGCAGGAGCGGGTCACCGCCTTGATGTTGGCGGAGAACGACAGGGTGTTGTCCAGGGTCACGCCTAGGCTCTTCGCATTCTGGGAGGAGGACACAGCGGAGTTGTCAACCGTGATGGCGAGATCATGGAACGGGCAGTCCTTCCCCGGGAGGAAGAGCAGCTCCGTC
This sequence comes from Coregonus lavaretus, assembly GCF_964263955.1. Classification (NCBI taxonomy): domain Eukaryota; kingdom Metazoa; phylum Chordata; class Actinopteri; order Salmoniformes; family Salmonidae; genus Coregonus; species Coregonus lavaretus. Next base: position 193,744 of record NW_028162026.1, read on the forward strand.
TTGCCAGGGTTCAGCTTGAGGTGGTGATCCGTCATCCATACTGATATGTCTGCCAGACATGCAGAGATGCGATTCGCCACCTGGTTATCAGAAGGGGGAAAGGAGAAGATTAGTTGTGTATCGTCAGCGTAGCAATGATAGGAGAGACCATGTGAGGATATGACAGGGAGAATAGGGAGAAAAGGAGAGGGCCTAGAACTGAAACCCTGGGGGACAAAAGTGGTGATAGCACGTGGTGCGGAGACAGCT